>NW_028280956.1:625000-840000 GCF_059751285.1 Brachycentrus maculatus | reverse complement strand
ATGTACCGCATGCAGTCATTTTTAATTTCCACTTATCTCTGTTCGGTGTGCAGTGAACGGTCTGCCGAGCGGAGGATGCGGCACTCGTATAATGATGAACTTAATAAGTGGACATTTAGCAACATTGCACGCTTTGCCTGAGCCAGCGCGATATCATTTCGCTGCATTCTAGATGTGTAACAAAAATACTCGGGGCTTGTCGCATTAGAGCTATCACGCACATCTCACGTGCTACTTTTTTATCTTTCTTCTTCTTTCTTATTCTACTTTTTGCAATAAAGCTTCTTCATGTAGTGTGGTTTCTAAACAACATTTCTAGTGTGTCCAAATACTTGTTTACTACTACTACTACTACCACCATCACGCCGTTTCCCCGCAGGGGTAGGCAGAGAGGATGGAACGCCACACTCTTCTGTCCTGACATACACTCCTCGCCTCCTTCACATCCATACATCTAGTCATACATGCCCTCCGATTACGCAGACTTTTGACACCGCCAGATTTTAGGTTCTGATTGATCTGATCGTGCCAAGTCTTTTTCGGGCGTCCACGTTCTGTTTTCCCTCTCACATTCGCCACATATATTTTCTTAGTCATTCTCTCGTTATCCATTCGCTCCACATGTTCACATATCTGCATAATCTCCAATTAGGAATTCTTTTTTATATATTTTTTAACATCATTATATATATGAAGAATATGGTAATATAATAATTCTGGGCATTTACAGAGATTGCGCAAAACCAATGTTCAAAACCTATGAAAAAAACCTATTAAACTAAGCATATGACGGTCGTAAGTTCTGTAAATGGCCAGACTTCCATATTTTTCCTCATCTCTCTATGTTGACATGTCAAAAATCTTAACAATTAATTTCGCTAATTTCATTCATTCTGAATACTTTCCATTTGTCGGTGTTTTTTTATATTATTTTTAGACTTTTTGGGGAAAAGGACTCTCTTACAGTTTTACGAATATCATTTCATCTTGTTCAAGTTCTTCTAGATAGTCATATTCTTTCTACCCTACTTTATTTACTTTATACGACGGCGCCTTATACGACGTGACCAAAGTATTTAGAAAATTGTCGCTGATGGAATGTGGATACGCGGTCCTTTACATCCTCTTCACTGATGATCAAGTTAATACTGCGCAACGAAGTCCAAATAATTCTAATCATTGGACACCAACACCAATAAGGATAATAATAATATAAATATGTAAAATATGTGAAATACGTAGAAGATAATTCAAATAAATATAAAACGTTTTTAATATTTATTTTAAGAATTAATAACGTTATTTGATTTTATTTATGAATCCAAAAACAGTCCCTCCGTAGAGTAGGAGTTAACGCGTTTGGGTGTCGTGTTAGACGTCCCTGGTTCGATTTTCAGTGGGATAGTCTCACCAACAGGTGAAAATACAAACCTGTCGATGAGAACATTTATAGTTCTTGAAACTAGTCGTATTTACATTAATAAACTCAAAAAGTGGTCTTATTTTAAAGTGGTGTTATTCCACAACGATATTGATAAATCAATAAATATTATAGTACTTACGTCAAGATTTTTTCATCTTTTGTCTTTTGTTTTCGACAATATTCAAAAAGGTTTATTTTCGTTAAGTTTTCATACAACCTTTTCATTTTGTAAGTTTGTTTCCACCTCAAATGTTCTATTCCTCTTTAGGACCATATCTCAAACGTAATTTATTTTGTTTTGAATGTTTTTTTTTAATTTATAAAATAAATGCAAAGAAGTAAACATACCAATACTTTGTAATGCATGACAGATAATATCACGTATAATATGGATGTTATGTCATATTTAGAATGTTATATTTCAAATTTATACAATTTATACTAAATGTTTATATATATACCAATACTTGGAAATACATACGACAGATAATATCACGTATACTATTGATGTTATGTCATGATTTACTTAGCCAAATGCGTCTCGAATCTTCTATTCCTCTTCAGGACCATATCTAAAACGTAATTTACTAGATTTTGAATGTAATATTTCAAAGTTATACAAAAAAGTAACATACCAATACTTGGAAATGCATATGACAGATATTTTAACGTATAATATGGATATTATGTCATGATTTACTAAGCCAAACGTCTCTCGAATCTTCTATTCCTCTTCAGGACCATATCTCAAACGTAATTTACTATCTTTTGAATGTAATATTTAAAATTTATACAAAAAAGTATGTATACCAATACTTGGAAATGCATATGACAGATATTTTCACGTATAATATGGATATTATGTCATGATTTAATAAGCCAGATGCCTCTCGACTCTCGACAAAGACATTAACCGTCCAAACTTGTCCAAAAAATGTCGATAGCCACATCATTTAAGAATAAAATAATTCGTGTCCAGATTTTAAATCCGTTGAAATTTCCGACTGCCATACGAGTAGTTCATCGACCGTCGATACCGAAGCTCTGAAATATGTGACAGGCATATCGTTTGATTATCTAAAAATAAACAATAATGCACTTACGATTACCCATACGTGGCTTCATACGGTTGCCGACGCTATTAAGATTCTGACTGCAAACATTCCATCACATAATATTATGACTAGGGTTTTTCAGAGCCGTGTTATTCAAAGCTCTTTCTTAATAATAGTTAAACAGTCATCATTCGGTTAACATCGCTTCTTCATTATGTTTTTTTTTTCTTCTGAAACATTATAATGAGCTTTACGAAGAATCTGTTATCGTTATGCATTTTAATAAATTATAAGCAATTGATACGTGATTTCCCCGTCATGTCTCCATACAAATAAGCCCACGTTTTTTGATTTTTTGCATGATTTTATTTAAATTAAATACTTTGAGCCGAATCGTTTTTTCGCGTTAAAATTGCATTAATTAAATACAAGATTATTTTAAAGGGGGTAGGAGTTAAATTTTAGCTTGAATTTAGGGACCCAATGTAATGTTACATTTACTTATTTATATGGTTTACTTTGACTTGCTCAGTGGTGTTGAATAATTGCTCTTGACTCTCAGGGTGTAAATGCATGGGTCATCAATTGAATTATCTGAAAACTTACTTGGGGTATCTCTTAGACCAAATGAAAGACTAGGGCATTTTCACAACGGGTTTATTAGAGGTTATGTAGCACGAACACTTAAAATATTACTTAAAACTAATTTTAATACTAGATACACTGTACCAGACTATTGATTAAAGTTTATGTGTTGTTTGAATTTCTATTAAACTATCCTGGAACGAATTTACCTAGGAATGTGTGATTAAAATGTGCGTGTGACAGTTGTCATCTGTCAAACGCTTTGGCGGAGAGACGGATCGAACTCGATGTCAAGATGGCGGCAATTGACAGCTGTCTTCTGTGAAGCGCTCTAGCGGCTAAAGCAGCAAACTCGATGTGACGTCATCCACTGGGACGATTTGGCGGGAGATGCAGCAAACTCGATGTGACGTCACCGCTCTAGCGGCTGATGGTGCAAACTCGATGGCGTCATCTTTGTCGACATGAGGCTGCAGGAAGATCTCAGGAGTTGAGTATTGTAGGCTTTGAAGCTGGAGAAATGATCGGAAGTTATTATAGAACACGATGAAAATAACTTGGCAGTAATAAGGACGCAACGACGGCGTTCCCTTTTTGTTAGGCTGTTTGGCGGGAATTAAAACCAGACGATACACGCGTGCACGTTCTTGTGAGACTATGTCGACTGCATTTCCACTTGGTCCACGTCAGTTCGGATCACAAACTTGCACACTCGAACTAGGAATAGTAAAGTTCAATTCCAATAAATAAATTAACTTTTCAACGGAAAATAGACGTAGCTCCGTCACAAAACGACAGTCCGCACGACGAGGACGTCCACTCGCCTAGGCCGATAGTCCTGGAAAGAGGCGTGGTCCGGGTCGCATGATGAATCGACGGTTAGAAAACCGTTATTTAAGTAGGTCAAAGGAAGTAGAAGTTTAACGGTCGAATTGATCACGTGAATAAATGATGACTCTTTTAATTTAATGCGTAATATCGCTGTCGATATTACACCAAACCTTGTTGCTTTATTCACTATCTTAAATTATGTTCAAACCTAGAGCGAAAATGGTAATTTATTTGTACGAAAGTAAATTCCCGTCAACTTATCATTTTGCTGTGTTATAATTTTTTTTCAATATCGATACATATTTGTTATTTTTCGAGCGTAAATTTGAAAACATGCTATTTATATATAGACTCACATTTTTGTAGTTGAGCTGACGAAGGAATGGTTATTTTGAAACTGGTAGTCATAAGGTAGAGATTTTGAGTGTTATTACGCAAAGTGAACGATGACTGTTATGGAGAGGTTTACATTCTCATACCACAAAGTAAATAATTCTTTTAAAATACAACAAAAAATATATCTTTTCAAGTTTTGTCTATAAACTGTTTTTTTTAATGTTTATTTGAAATTAGAATTAATAAATTACTCTTATCTTTTTGATAATTACATGATTGATTTATTATGACAGTCTAAGAAGGAAAATTAATTCATTATAATAATTGATTAATTATGACAATTTAATGACAGTTTAATGAAAGGAAGAAACAGTATTTTATGTCATTTCTTTGGAAAAGTGGTCGATTTTCCAAAACATGTTTATACTTTGGTGGAAAGTGGATTTTCATATAATAATAATTAAAATTAATCATAAAAAATAATGTTATATAGTTAAATGAGTCCAAATTCTTGTTCACAGATTGAAATTCTTTACTTATTTAGTTATTTTCAAAGTTATTAATGAAACACTTGTTTTTATACCGATTGAGTTTATTAATGACTACTAGTTTCTGAAGCTAAACGAGTAGTCTTTAATAAACCGAAGTGGTATATAAACAAGTGTTCCCTTAATAATTTTAACATGTGTTACCACAAAGTAAATGCCGAAACAATAAATAAAATATATTTTTTTAATGTTTTGAAATCGCAACATATATGCATAAGAATATGTATCTAAGTCTGGGTATTAACAGGGCTTATGTGGCCACAAACCCTGTAAATATTTAAACAAGAAAAACTTGTAAGTGAAGAAAACCTAGATTTGTGAACAAGTATTTGGACACACTTAAAATGTTGTGATTAAAAATAACTAATCAATGATTTCTTAGTCATTCATTAATTATGTCAAAATTCAAGTAAAAGTGTTTAATATTCAATGTACTGAAAACGATCTGTAACCAATGACTTGTAAAATGTTAAACAATTATCAAACGAATGTCTAAAACGAATGTCTAATGCCCTAACAAGGCGAAACAATTGTCATAATATGAATTTTTTATGTGTTTTTGTTAATAAAATACAACTTGGTAGACTCAAAAAATAAGAATCTGTGTTTGATTTAAAATTAATACATAAATTAAAATGGAGTTCTACAAATTAAACGCCAAATCAATAAATAAATAATTTTCTTATGGTTTTATGACACACAAATTTTTAATTAAGCGGTTTTTTTCTATGCAATAAGAAATTGTTTAAATTTTGGATAATTTACGTACTAAGCACGATCCTAATTTACTGAAATAATTTCCACGAACTGTAATGAATATTTTAACGAGCAAGTTGATCGTGTGACATCATGACAGAGCTCATTCATTTATGTGTCTGCGCATTTTTTAATAATCATAATGAAACGGCGACATTTTGATTAATATCCTGAAGTTGGTTGCAGTGTCACAATTCTCCGCTTCCGTATTTTGTCCCAACCAATCGCCCGCCCGTAAAATTCTCTCGTTCAGATTTCGCTCCCGATAGTCGAGTATCATTATGTTCGTGTCCGCAATTAATTAATGTCTCTGCCGAGTGAACGAACCCAGTTTTGGACGCGTTATTATATTCCTGCAAAGAAAATATAAAAAAAAGAATTAATAACAAATAAATTGCAACAAGTAAGCGCGGTAGTTACAACTGATTGTAAGTCTGCCACCTCCCACATACATCAATTCTCCTTTCCACCTACCTACGCTTCGTTCTGCGCTCCTAGTTACTCCTGTGCGAGTAATCGTGTGATGGATTACAAAAGTCGCGGTAAAGTGGTTTAACCCTACAGACGTATGAAACCTATACGGGTATGCAACCACCAGTGCCCTAGTAACTAACTAACTAACCATCACGCCGCTTCCTCGCAGGGGTAGGCAGAGAGAATAGAACGCCACACCACTCTGTCTTTGCAAACATTCTTCGCCTCTTCCACGTTCATGCATCTCCTCATACATACCCGCCGATTGTTACGACTCCTAACCTTACCACTTTCAAGTATTTGGCATACCTGATCGTGCCATGTTTTTCTCGGTCTTCCTCTGCTCCTTTTCCCACTTACATTTGCCTCATAAATTTGTTTTACCATTCTTTCCTCACTCATTCGTTCTACATGTCCAAACCATCTCAACACACCTTTCTTAATTTTATCGATAATGCTTATCTAGCTTTGCATTCCTTCCTTATTTCACTATTCGCACATCTATCATACATCGTTTTGTCGCACATTCTTCTGAGATATCGCATTTCGACTGCATTCAGTTCCATACATTAGAGTTGAAAATATTCACTACTTTTAATTTTGTCAGCACGCTCGGCTACCGATCTGGAGGTCCTGGTTCGATTCCCAGGGGGGTCTAATAAATATAAGTGGATTTTTTCACTGTAATATTTATTTAATATTACCCTATACTGGTTGGTACCTGAAGCGTTGGACTGATCACCTTTCCTTCATGTGTAAACGATCAAGATAACACTGCGTTTATATTATGCAGTGCCCTATGCACCATTGGAGTGCGGATAAGTGAATGAAGTTTTCCAAGGTCATATCAAATAAGTGTTTGACTGAAAAATCACATTTTGGTTCTCTTGGGAATCGAACCCAGCATGGTGGCGTAGCGCGCTAACCACTACACTATGGAGGAGATATTTAAATTTTACTTGGTTGATACCGCGTTTTTCGATGTATTTCGCATCATTTTCAAATACCGTATTGATACGGCGTTTGAAAGTTATGCGGAACGCATCGAAATACGTGTTATTTAAATTGATTATTTACGTACATTTCATGAAGGTCATGCTAAACACAAAACTTATTCAACCCAACCATAGTCGGTGCCGAGAACTCACATGTGAAAGAAGGCGTTTATTAAAGTATGCATACAATTTTTAAATTTGAGTAGTGTAGTTATCAATGATGGGTAGAATACTAAATGTTACAGTGTGTAAAGTGATTACTTAAACCAGCCAATATTATTCTTCGCCAATGATAAGATATCAATAAAAAATATTATCCTTTTATATGAAAATGGTGCATTTTGTTATATTAAGATTGAGAAAAATACAATTAAAATAAAAAAATCATGGCCTTTTACAGAAAGTAGCCCCTATACTTTTACATATAATTGTGTAGAGCCAAAAGTGGGCGCGTTGGTTGGTAGCACTATTAATTAACATGATACCATAGTATACGAGTGTAATGTTTTCGCTAGCCTTTAGTTTGTATTTACCAAGTTAGCTATACCGAGACTTACAGCCATGGGTCATGTTTTTATGATCAGTCAACATTTGCAAAGACTTCAAAATGTTTTCATATATTATGACAAAAAACGAGGTTGTGATTTCACTTTTAAATAGTGATATAGACTTGTTAATATTTTGCATACAGTTGAAACGATCTGCCAATATATTACAAAAAATTAAAAGATTATTTCTTGAATGTTTTTCGCTGATACTTTGTGGCACATTTTATAAACTTTATAAAATAAAACAACTTAGTTTTAACCACTTATTATTGGTACATTTTTTCCAACGGGTTTCAACAAGAACCTTGTCATCATCGGGGTTTATGTACTAATTCATTAGTAAAAGCTTATTTTTTTTAATTCTAACGTAATTAAGCCAAGGCTAAATTAAATCATTTTTAAAAAAGGCTTTTGTTTTTATATTTTGATGAAATATGGCACATTTTAACATCAAGTACATATATTTTGTACAATGAAAAAATATGAAAATGTAAATCAAATTGACATAACGTCATTTTGATGCAGTGCCATATGCACCATTAGGTGGGAATGAGAGTCAGTAGTAGTATAATGTTTAATTTGTTGTTTTTCGCATAATGCAATTAAAAAATATGTATTTGATACTGGTCAAATTTAATATGCATATTTGGAAATAACTATATCCTTGTTATTTCATTATAAAAATGCAGTTCCATCAGGAAATGTTGTTACAAAAATTGAAGCAAATAAAAAATACGAATGGTTAGATATTGTGTTAGGTAGATGTTTTTATTGGTGTTATTGTAAACGATTTTATTTTAGGTAGTCAAAACGTTAAAGAAATATATTAGGTTAGCTTCAACGATTTTTTTTATATTCCTGTTAGATGGGTATTGTTATTATTGTTTTTATCCGCGATATTGTTATTTTATATTCCGTATCCTTTTCTTTTTTCGTATTTTCGTTTCTGAAGAAATCATACTAGTATAACGAAAGAGGCTAAATAAAACGATATTATTTTTTGACATCTCATCAAAGATGAAGAAGAAAATGAAAGTCTGGGCATTTACGGGGCTGACGACCGTCATGAGCTGGTTCCAGTGATCACTTTACACACGTGTAACATTCAACAATTCTACTCATTATTGACAACCACACTACTCAAAATTTACTCAAGTTCTATATATCTCATCTTTGATGAGATGTCAAAAAAATAATATGAAAATAACTCCTGTAATTGGAGATAATCCAGATTTAGTTAACAAGTATTTGGACACAATCAAAATGTTGTAAATAAAACAATACTTTGAAGAGGTTTCTGGATCAAATTTGGGGATCATTTCAAATAATAAAAAGGGTCAAGTGATTGCAATTTGGAGGGAAAAAAACTGACTTTATATTGTTTTCAAATGTATTTCAATATTTGAAGATAGTTGCCAGTAATTATGCTGTCTTGTGTTTGGAGTTGGCCGTCAGTAGTCAACCTGTAATCCTGAGATCATAACCTATAATATTGGATAAAATTATTGTTGACTTTTTTATTATTATTTAGCCCTCGCACACACTGCTCCGTCTGGCGATTGTCTGCCGTCGTGAGCGCTTTTGTCAGCGTTTCACCCATCCCTTCAATTTGTGAAATGTTTGTTATTAAGACAGGGCACGCAAGGGAGAAGGCAGAAGTGGAAGGTGCCGCCATGTTGCTTTGTGTGCAGTGTGCAGTCACGCACTTCGGTTTGCTGTGTGCGTGAGCGGGGTCCGAACAGTCGATCCGATCTATCTGGTGACTGGCAAATCACTTACTTTAAATATTTTCCTATTTATAACTTATAAAATAACTTTGTTATAAAATTGCTTTAAAAATTAAGTTTAAGGTCGACTGGTTTCTACGTCTTGAGGAACAAACTATTCGCTTCACAACTGGTTGACTTTATAAATGGAGAATCACAAAGCAAGCACATAAAATAAAATTGTAATAATATTCTCTTTCATCTTCAATTTTTTTATTTGTAGTAAAATCTATCCATTTTTAATTTGAAAATGATGGGGAATGCATCGAAACACGTGTCACAGTGTACATTTTAAGAGACAGTGGTATTTACTAAGAAAAGCTTAAGTTTGAAAAAAATAATTATGTAATTATTTGAAAGAAATACAATAATTTCTTATGTTAGGCTACAGGATGGGTTCAATTCGAATTGTATGTATGTACAATGAATTTAAGAATGTTTTGTTTTCAATTGATCAGAGTGTTATGAAACCTTCGTTCACATTTTACTTCCTAAACTTTTATTACCAAAAATAATTCTGCAGTACATTAAAATATGTGTCCCAACAAATTAAAAAACGTATATTTAAAAAAATCTAATTTTTTTCAAAACCTGAATGAATTCTGTTATTTTCATAAAAATCCATTGGTATTAGAGATAATTGAATTTACCGAATATTGTTTAAGGTGAATATTGTATAAGAAACGAATGTAAGGCTGAACGAGGAATAATTGAAAAGATTAGAAAGAGCTCTTTGCGGTGGTATGGACATGTGGAGCGAATGGATAGCGAGAGAATGACTAAGAAAATATATATGTGGCGAATGTGAGAGGGAAAACAGAACGTGGACGACCGAAAAAGACTTGGCACGATCAGATTAATCAGAACCTAAAATCTGGCGGTGTCAAAAGTCTGCGTAATCGGAGGGCATGTATGACTAGATGTATGGATGTGAAGGAGGCTAGGAGTGTATGTCAGGACAGAAGAGTGTGGCGTTCCATCCTCTCTGCCTACCCCTGCGGGGAAACGGCGTGATGGTAGTAGTAGTAGTAGTAGTAGTTTAAGGTGAATTTTAAAATAAAAATTAAAAAGGTAGTTCAGTTTAGGTCAGTGCCAAATATCAAATTTTAATTAGCATTTTTTTTTCCATTATAAACAAACATTCAGACATTCTACCGTCTTCAGGCATTGTTTATACCTTTTCGAGATAGACAGTATTTACCTTTTTTAAATATAATGTGAAATACACTTTATTTAGTTTAAGTAATGTAAAGAGATGATTTAAATATGAAAATCATCTATAAAATTCAATATTTTTATATGAAAATATGAAAACTTAAAAAAAAAGTGACGTATTGAACTTGAAAGTATTCAAAACTGGATTAAATACGTTTAAAAACACAAAAAGTATAATGTAATTGAAAATAATAAATCTAGTGAAATAATCTGTGAAATTCGATACAATGACATTTTTTTAAAATACGACACACTGACAAAAGTAGTAGTTTTTCTCTCCATTCAATCAATTCTCAATGCACAATAATAATATATGTAAATGAAACTAATTCGGATGACAATGGCAACATAGGTGTACAGCAATTTCCGTGTCTATTGTGCGTATCTGGCATTACACATTCGGCCCATAACAGAATTCCGATGCTCTAATTTTTCTAACGTACTGGACTAGAGTGTTATTTTTTCCGTTTCACGAAGCAAGGCAGTGAGACAACTCACCCATACATCCGATTCCCTTTCACTGATATTATAATGAAAGGACTTCCATCCTAGACCTTTGTTTCGTGTTAACTGAACCGTGGTCGGCAATAAAGATGTATCCTGATTTCCCTAATGTTATAATTTAAGTCCGAATAAATGTCACTGCACGTTTCCACTGCATATGAATATACGCAATTATAGTTTGACGTAAAAAAGGTAGAGGCGTACAATTACTTTAATAGATGTCAAATAGATGCGTTTAGTACGGTCACTGGGTAGAATTCGTTAGATAACCGCAAAGCAAAACACATTCCTATTTAGCTCACTCCTTTCAACAACGTCATATATCAAAAAAACTTGATTTTTCAGGAGATCGTTTTTAAAGTTTGAGAATATAATGAAATGTATTAAAAATAAATATCAAACCACTTATTGAACTTTTAACTGTGCAACAGAGCTGTTTAGGTAAAACCTGAAGTTTTTTCTCCATTTGAAAAATATTTAGGATATTAAAAAAATTTAACAATATCTTTTCTTCAAAATGCAAAACCAACACTTTCTGCCCTGTAGCGGGTAAATATTAAGTTTAAAATATCCCGTTTTTGCTGGGATATAGTACATTTTCTGGGCATTCCGAAAACATGCACAACTGAGAATTGATGATTTTGGATATATGATGTTGTTGAAAGGAGTGAGCGATTTATATTTCACAAAAATACCATCAGTTTCAATTAATTAGTCTCATTAATTGTATTTAATCCTTCTTTATTTCATCATTTATTTTACAAGATACTGAATATTCAATAACCCTTATGTATGGAAGTGAAGCATGGAGTTGGCAAATAAAGAATAGAAGCAGACTGAATGAAGCATGCGATCACTCAGACGAATGATGGCAAAGCGATGTATGGTAGACGTTGGAATGGTGAAGTAAAAAAATAAGTTGAGAAAAACATTTTCGATAAAAGTAATAAAAATGGTTTGGACATGTGAAACGAACGAATGAAGAATAAATGCTAATCATGAAATAATACAGAATTTCAACTACCGTAAAGTGGGTATACTTTGCACCATGGGTGATACTTTGCACCACCTTCTGTAAAGAAATTGTAGAGCTGGTCATCTCTGATACATGTCATTTTTCATTCTACTTTCTATTGTTTCTGATAGATGGCACTTCAATCTACTTTTTAGTTTACAGAAGTAACAGTCGGTCGCTATTGCTTCAATGCGTTTTTCCTGTCCGAACGTAAAGAAAGTTTTCTGTCTGAAAATTGTGTCCGAAAAAATCCAGTGGAATCAGTATACTGAAACTAGTTACAACAAGTGAGTGGTCTCTAAATCATAGGTAGATAGGCCCTGCTTTTCTCAAATACTGTATTTTTTAGTTACGTTGTCAAGTTTATGTAAAAATAATATTTTTTTAAGAACTGACTTGTATTGGCCACATTTGGGGTAACATTGCACCAAGTGCAAAGTATCCACAAAAGGCCATAGTTAATTAATTTGATGAAAAGTCTTAAAACGGATAATACAACTTGACATGTTTGCTAAATATCTATTGGTTTTGTGTACTTACTTAATTCCTGATGGTATATTTTTTTCAAAAATGTCAAGAACACACAAACAGCGGCCTTATGCCAGACGATACTGCAATTTTACACCGAAGAGAGTGGAGCAGTGTGTGGAGGTCATTCGAAATGGTACAATCAGTCAAAGAAAGGCTGAAGAAATTTTCAAAATCCCCAGAAGGACGATTAACTATAAGCTCAAAGGTCAGCACACAAAACCTGTGGGAAAACCTCTGATATGTGACAAGTGCGAAGAGCAATCCTTCGTAAACTGCATAGTAGACATGAGTGAGTACGGTTTCCCAGGGAGTGTTTTTAACATTCGCTACATTCTAATAGCCTATTTGGATAGATTTGGCAGAAGAGTACGAATATTAAAGAACAACGTACCAGGCTCTAAATGGATAAGATCATTTTTGCAAAGACATAAAACCTTGACTGTTGCTAAAACTAGTCAGTTGCTTAATCGGTTGCCATTAAAAGCGTATGACGATGACGTGCGCCAGAGTTTTCAACAGTTTTTGGAAGAAAACAGATTCAACCCAAAGAATTCAGTCTTAAAACGCAGGAAAACAAAACCGATAGAACCAGGTTAGAGCATTGCTCACAATCCAAATGTCGAAATGAACGTTGACGAGACACAAATGCTACCTGAACCAACTACATCAATGATCCCACCTTCCACATCGAAACTTCCAGCATATCTAGCATTAACTGATTATAGTTGACACGGAAGCTTTGAGGAAGAGGGAGAAGAACAAAAACGATGACTGAAACCAGTTATCGTATTTGTTCTTCCGTTTCATTAGGACCAGTAAAAAAGAAGGTGGGAAAATATGTCGTATTTCATTATGAAGGAGAAAATTTTCCGGGACAGATTTTGGAAATAAAGAAAGACAGAGCTGTTAAATCCATGCAGGAGAGTCTCAAAACGTGGAAGTGGCCGATGAAGGATGACTTTCTTCAATATTCTTGGAAGGATGTAGCGGGTTCCATAAAAGAACCGAAAATGCAATCCAAAAGAGGTTTCTTTACCGTCCCGGAACTTGACCATATTTAGACCTAATTTAATTTTGATTCCTATTACCTATATAGTACGATATGTTTTAATATCCACCTTTTATTTTATATAACTTTAAACCTTCAGTATTGAAAAAAAAAACATTTTTGTTAGATTTTTCAATATTTAAAAAAAAAAAATTCTATCAAGTGTCTTATTTTTCCATAATTATACAATATTATAATCTGCATTTAGTGAACTGTGAGCCAAAACCCTTCATAAGGTGCAACAAAACTTGTAGGATAGCCTTTACTTTGCATAAATTTGGATTCTAGTACGAAAAGTGTAGAGAAAATATCATGGTGCAAAGTTGTACTTTACCCCGGGATACTTTGCACCAAAATATAAATATAAAAAAAAATACAGGCAAAATAGATAAAAATTTAAAAACGTATCAGACATGTTACAGGTATATGTGTTATTACATTGCAATAGTTGAAACCTCAGAAAAAGTAAAAAACCTGATCTGAATAGACAATTTTTTGAAAAAATGCAGTATTTTGGTGCAATGTAAACCCACTTTACGGTACTTGAAAGTGGAGAAGGTCAAAAGCCAGAATAATCGGCAGATCAGTATAAGGGAATTTATAAGGGGTAGTAATATAATAATTTAGAAGGGTTGGTATAAGGGAATACATAAGGGAATGCATACCATAAATATGAAAGAAGCAAATAATATGTGCTAAGTTAGAGTGATTTGACGTTATGTCCTCTTTGCCTACCCCTACGGGAAGCAACGTGATGGTAAGTTAGGTTCGGAACATATGAAAGAATCCAACGATACGTTGACAATATATGCATATCAGATTTTAAACATAAAAAAAAATCGCTGAAAGAATATGGTCAAAAAAGTCGTGTGTTTTAATAAAAATATTAAGTAGGAACTAGACCATATGTAAATTTCTAACACATCATTAAAAATTAAGAAGAGTATATATATAATGTGAAGTGTGTTCATTTAAAAAGAATTTCAGGAAACTGCATGTTTTTGTATGGGATTTCTAAAACTTTGTCTCACTGTTTGCTGCTGTAAATATTTGTATTTAAACATGCAAAAAATCAATTGTGGATTGCCTAATAAACATCTTTTTTAATATTTGGTTTGTAAATGGATAATCGACCAATTGCTTAGTAGTTTTAAGCAACAAAAACCGATTGTTATGAATTCTTAATTGATTTTATTTTCTACAGCAATGTGGCGGTAATCGTATCTCGGTTAATTTTAATTACATGTTAATCTTACACTAATTACAGATATTCATTTAATTTAAGATGACTGACTATTTTAATTATTCATTACATGGAATAGCGTGAAATCTCTAAATGCACTTTACGCCTACATTATGTGTACATACGTATTGCCAAAAATATATTGTCAGGCAGAATCAGAACTTCCCATTTTCACAGTAAATACGTTCCGTGAAATACGGTGTAAAAAATATACTAAAATATTTAAAAGTAAAAATATGGTGGGTAGGTTTCCTTGTAAAATTCAATTTTTGCTTATTGCATATCAAATTTATTTAAAAACACTTTAAAAATCAAATGTAACAACAATTCACAAAATTTGGAGTATATCCAAATACTTGTTTACAAAAAATTGAAAATCATGTTTTCAGGCGTTTCTCAGCATGTAAAAATTATCCGGGGTTCGGTTCTTGCATACATTCCAATAAAATAGTCTCTGCTTAATAAAACCTTTCCCAATCCAACATATATGGCTGTTGTGAACTCGTACGTACTGTGTCATGATCATACGAGTATATCTAAGAGTTCCAAAAAATAGTGTGTAAAAATAGTGTGGTTGTCAATGGGTGGAATGGTGAATGTTGCACGTGTGGAAAGTGATAACTTAATCAGCATTTGACAGGTCATAAGCTGATTAAGTGATGTCTTAAATTTCCAGACTTCCTCACCTATTTTGAGATGTTAAAACATGTAACAAAAATTGTTCACCTAGCCTTCTTTTGCATACCTTTCTGCGCACAGTACAGTATAGAAATGTTGGAAATTTCTAAATAACTGTTACGCATTGATAAATAAATGAACTATTATTTTTCTCTATTTTTTTGAACCGTGTTATTTCGATATCGTGTAAAAGGGGACTTCAGTGTATTTGTATTTTTCTTTCATAACGTAACATAAAACTTCTTCTTCTCTTTTTCTTCATGAGCTCTCTGACCTCCACTTCCTTCTTTCATTTCTTCCGGTTGGTTGCTGCTTGGATCCAGTTTTTACCCCCCACAGCGACCATGTCGTCGGACCATCTCTTTTGGGGTCTTCCGACACTTTTTTATTACTAATTTAATATTACTTTAAATATAATGAACTTAAAACAACTCCAACAATAAAGTGTATTATTTTAATAAACGCAGGTGTTAACTCTTATCGGATGTAAACACGACATCAGAATAAGTCAGCACTTGTCCTTTGATGATAGCGTTAGTTCTACTATGTACATAAGTGGGCAGATTAACCAATATTAAAATTTAAATCTCAGGGTTAAGTCAGCGGTTGAACTCAAAAGGTACTAACAATTCGTACCATTGAAAAATAGGGCTTTGCGTTGAAATGGAGTTCTCTTGATGTAAGTCGTTAAAATAGTCGTCAGCTCCTTAGTTTATGAATTCGTTAGAGACTAGACGTAGGCAGGCGATCTATCGCGAGGCAATTAGTGATTACAAATTATGCACGCCAGTTTATAATAGATACTATGTTTTTATTAATGGATAGTGTGTACAATTATTTACCTGGTGGATAGGTGTGTTTATGTAAATACGAAGTTTCCCTCAGTTGATTGTTTATTGAATTATTATTTATATTAATGAATTTAAACATAAATCTTAGTATATACGTATTTTATAAACTCTAGTAATTATCTTCCAGGCGGTATTTAATATTATTTTTATTAATTTGAAGAATTTACCATTTATATACTGTAATTCTCAAAGTGTTACCAGTATTTCTCAAAGTGGGAGATAACGCCCCCTTGCGAGCGTTCTAGAAGACTTTTACCGGGCATAAGAAGCCCAAAGATACATATAGAAGTGCTAAGAAGATACATATTTATATTTCTTCCCTCTTTCTGTGATTAGACATTCTGGTGATTTTATTTTCCCTTTGACGAGAAATTTTGATAAGGGGGATCCAGACTAAAAATGTTTGGGAACCTGTGGTTTATACAATATGTACGTATACGATGATATGCACGTATATAGTTCATGTTTTGATGACGTTAACTTTTTAATGCCAAAATCGAACTTTATTTATATTGTGTTATAGCGCAGAAGTTAGACAGATTTTTAGGTAAATGTGTTTTTAAACAAGTTTTGGGCGATTTCAAACCCTACCTTCTAAATCACTTAATAATGTAAAAAATCTGACGAAGCTGTAACGGGATTAAATTTTTACCATTATTGTTATATTTTCATATTATTTTTTGACATCTCATCAAACATAAGGAAGAATATGGATGTCTGGGCATTTACGAGGCTTAAGCTGGTCACAGGCTGGTTGAATTGATTATTTTACACACATTTTTTTTATCATCTTTGATAAGATGTCAAAAAATAATTTGACAAATAACTCCTGTGATTGGAGATAATTCAGGTATGTGAACATATAAAGAGTTTTTAAGAGCACTATTCTCGTACTTCGGCTAAGCTTCACATGCGGTGTTTAATTATGTGTGTCACATTAAATTTTGATAAATGGTGGTATAAACAATGCAAAAAAATATGGATAAACGTAGATTACATCAATATGCAATTTGCCGTTTCAATAATTACAATTTCTTGTATTTGTTTTAGTCTTTAATTATTAAACTAACTAACTAAATAACCACCACGCTGCTTCCCCGCAGGGGTAGGCAGAGAGAATAGAGCGCCACACCACTCTGTCCTTGCAAACATTCTTCGCCTCTTCCACGTTCATGCCTCTCCTCATACATACTCGCCACGTTCATGCATCTCCTCATACATACTTTAATTATTTCATTTTACTTATTGTGTACTTCGCTAGGCCAAATATGAAAAAATGATGTTTAATAATGGATTTATTATTAAATTAATTTAGTACAGTAATTGCTTCACTTTTTTTGAAAAAGGAATGGAAATATAATAGTTTCCCATGGTGTTTTGATGGACTGCGTGGTATCACCAATTATTAAGATTTTTCTGGGTTGTAAAAGTTTGTGGTCGACCAGGAATTTTGATCTTATCACGCTTTCTATGTTGGTATTAAAACGACAGAGCATCGTATGCCGGAAGCGAATATTTCATTTTATGAAACTAAAATAATCAAGCTGTAAATTATGATTTTTAGTACCAGCTAAAATTATTTTGTGACCCAACCGCTGATTCTTTGTTTGGTCAAACGCTTTTTTTATTGCTAGGCTATAAATATAAAATACGCATTTGATCATTAAGTCGGTCTCGTAATTAAGGTAAATAAGGAATACTTTTGTTCTTACGTGTGATATACATCGGTTTGCTATGCGTTATATTTTCATATAAAACATATAATAAAATATTTATATGAAGCTAAAACTCGGTGTTCGCTTGCACCTCAATCAATTAAACCTGTTGGAGTTATAGAGGAAATATTATTAAAGTTTAATCAACATAAATTATAAGTTAGTTAGTTAGATATAGTCCAGTAGATATTTGAACCATTATATGAGGTTTAGGTATTAACTTTAACAAATTTAAAATACATAATATTTTCAGCAGTAAAAATATTATGAATTTTTTTATTGGCCGAAGTTAAAACCAAAACAACATTTTATGATCCAAACATCTACTGGAATTTATATGTATAACTAACTTACATATAATTTATGTTGATTATACTATGATGATATTGCTTTTACAACTCCTATAGGTTTTAATGATTGAAGTGCAACCAAACACTAAGTATTTCTTCAAACCCTTAACCGCACCTCAATGGTGCATAGGGCACTGATCATAGGTTATCTTGATCATTAACATATGAAGGAAAGGTGATAGCCCTCCACTTCAGATACCAATCCAGGGTAATATTGAATAAATATTCTACTGAAAAAATCACATATATATTTTTTTGACCCCCCCCCCCTGGGAATCGAACCCTGGACCTCCACAATGGTAGCCTAGCTGGCTGACCATTACACTACGGGGGCAGACATTTATTAATACTGAGTATTTAGCCACTTATAATTATTATGAATGTTACATGTGTAAAAAGTGATCATTAAAACCAGCCTATGAAAGATCGTTAGCCCTGTAAAATACTGAATTTCTCTATTATCCTTTATCTACAGATATCAATAAATGAAAAAAAAAGTGACTATCGGAATTTCATAGATTTTTGTGAACGTTTTAATGCTGATATCAAATTTTGGGTTAAAATACCATTTCTCGATTTTACTCTTTGTCAACGTTTTGGCCACCCTTTACAGGGGTTATCCTTAAGGCGCTATGACGTAAAAAAGTAGTTGGGTAGACGCTCGACTGCGAAACCCGCAAATTGTAAAATGAATTCAAGAAAGATTTATTTTCAATTGGCCTGGATATGTAATATATTTTTCACGTTTACCTTCCCTATTCTTACTGCAGACAAGCCTCTTAATGTAGGGGCTTTGCGGTTACTCCAAAAAAATAGAGCCATAGAGCCATAACCCAAAACAAGGGTTAGAAGTAAAATTGATACATGGCATAATAACCTAGTCTGAGAGCACATATTCTTCCTAAACACCCTTCCACGTTTCTGAAATACCTAGTAATAATCAAACTTTGTTGATCATGCAATAGATGCCGATAAATTACATACGTGGATATAAATATAAGATTGTCTTTGTTAATTTGTGGAATAATATGATTTAAAAATAACCACTTGTATAAGACCATCTTCGAGTTTATTAGAGTAAACATGAAAAGTTTCAAAAACCACATATCGCTCACCCCTTTCAACAATGTCATATATAAAAAACTGGATTTTTTAGGAGAACGTTTCTAAAGTTTAAAAATATAGTACAATGTGTTAAAAATAAATATCAAGCCAGTTATTGAACTTTTTACTGTGCAACAGATCTTTTTTGGTAAAACCTGACTTTTTTTTTCTCCATTTAAAAAATATTTAGTATATTTAAAAAAAAAATTAAACAAGACCGTTTCTTCAAAATGCAAAAACAACACTTTCTGCCGTGTAGCGGGTAAATATTAAGTTAAAAATATGTCGCTTTGCTGAGATATAGTACATTTTTTGGGCATTCCGAAAAAAAAACATTCACAACTGAAAATTGACGATTTTTTATTTATGACGTTCTTGAAATGAGTGAGCGATATGTTCTCATCAACAGGTGAACATACAAACTGGACAAAACAAACATCTCGATAACACGTAGGACCTTTTTTAACAGGATTCAAGTACAGTGGGTGATTCTGTGGAACTTTCAAGAAGAAGAAAGGGTGAGTCCCACTTTCATTGTTTTGTAGAACATTAATACAATAACTTAAGGTTATATGGATATCTATTATATACAAATGTGTACTACATATACGCTTAATCTATGAACAAGAAAATGTATGCCCGGTTTAAAATAAATAATAATTTCATAGGTTATATTCGATAATAACAAAAAATAGTCTATAAAAAACTACGCTTTGAAATGAGGCATAAAAATTCATGAGACATTTTTTTCATATTACATGAGATATTAAGATAGTATAAAAGCTTCAATCCATTTATTTTATTACATTACACGAGCTGAGAATTGTAGGACACTTAATTTATTTTAATGTTTAATAATTATTTTTTATTATTATTTATCACCACTGAAAGCTTCATGGTTGGGGGTTCGCTATAGAACTGTTAAAGGTTTCTATAGCATACGTTACAAATATTATTCAGATAAACGCCTAGTTTATGGTCGTTTAATAGCAGTTCGGATTCCATTAGAAGCGAAACGAACCCTCACCATATATTCATAATCACCGCTGCTTGTGATCTCACAAATATGATATGTAACTAGGCACCAATCATGGTACTTCATGCATGAGTGGATGAAAAGCTAAGTATAATTTTTGATACCGGTAATGTAATGTCCCTGACAAGTATTACCGGTTGGACGATTCCTTTCCCACCACTAGTTCGGACGGGTAGATTTTTAGACAGTTTTTCACTTTTGTCCCTGATCGTGCTTGGCATCGAATGATTATATAGGCATGATATTTATTTTTAAATTTATTGAACCGACATTCACATACTATGGAGGATTCAATATTCCATTCATATTATTATTATGAGTATTTAAAAAGAAATTAATGAATTTTGGTTAATTAGAAGTGACAGATGTTTTGATTTTCAAGATATAACTTTCTTTTGATAATGACCTTGCAAATTGATATGATAGATAGTTAAAGTAAAAAATAGTAAAATCTTAAATATTCAGCTTTTTAATTATAATTATATAACTTTTTATTAATTTCATCCTTTTTCTTACTGATTTTTTAAATCATTTTTTGTTTTTGGAAAAATTGTTTCCCATTTGAATTTGTATTTAAAAAAGTCATATTCAGTAGAGTATCAGTTAAGTACTGTCGGCATTATTAAAGCACGGTATAAATAGTACATCACGTCTTGTGTTTAATGTAAAATGCTTGAACCAAGCAAAAAAGCTAATTGCAATAGCTAACAACGAAACTCGGTCACAGATCAACGTATGAACTTAATATAAATACGTATATATTAAATTGACTTATAACGCACGTTTTAACGTCTTTATGTCTTATTAATACTTCACTTAGACTCGTTTGATATTCACCGACACAGAAATGTTTGCACCTCATCGAAAACGGTATAAATATTGTTGAGACGAGTTGACGCTAAACCATAATTACGACGTTATGTTTTTTACGTGCTTTAGTTATTTACAACATATTTTATTCGAAAAAGATATGGTGATCTGGATTACGCTAGGATTGGTTGGATTAACGCTCGGTATCTTCTTTGACTGACAAGATGTGGACAAGGAATTACTCACTGGGCAGGTCGTTGTACCCGTTGGAAACCATCCAACCCGTAATAAAGGACCTAATACTGTAATTATAACCATTTAATTTAATTTGGCCTACCACTAAATGGCACGTTTAGTATGAAATTATTAAGACAGGAAAATATCTAAGGAATTCAATTTTCCTTTCATATCTTATCTCTTTTAAACGATGCAAAAAGATGAATCTATAGATATTGAAATGATAACATTCGTATTAATGATATATCTGAGCTTTGCAAATTTGCTTTTTGAAAACCGTTTTTTTTTATAATATAGTTTTAAATTGTGTTAGTTTAACAATAAACTCCCTAAAGAAATTTAAAAAATAGATGATATAAAAATACTTAAGAAAAAAGTTAAAGCTCTATACATTTAAATCTTGAAAAAATATACAAAAAAACTATTATATTTTCATTATATAACATTAAACCACGAGTGTAAGTCCCTCTCCAAGCACAAGAGCACATTCTCTTTTATGGAGAGGCACAGCGAATCGAAATATAAAAGTTCTCCATATGTATAAATGATTCAAATGTATTATGTTATAAATAAAAATTTAAATATATCAAATTAATAAAAATAATTAAAAAAAACTCCAAATTGAAATCGTCGCTATCGTCTGGATTACCCATATTATGGAAATACAATATACGGATTACATAAACATAAATATAATAAAAAAATGAGATAATTTATATAGCGCCCACCTCTACCCAAGGACTCATAACTAAGCCAATGCCAGGTCGTAAGTCCTGTGCATTCAAACACTTCCATATTCCCTTCGTTAAACAAGATTCTACATCTCTGCTGAAACATTTAATACATATAAATAAAAATCATTAAAAATCGATAATAGAAATTGCCTGGACCTGTCTAGAACGAATGCAAAATTGAAATGATTCATCACATAATGTATAATATTACGTTTGAAAATAATTTATTCACCAGATAAAATTAAATCAATAGGTAAATAAAGAAATAAGTGCATGTTGAAAAATTTAATTAATTTAAATTATTATTACATGTTATTAAAATTTACATAATGTCTTGGAGTTCAATTTGAGTAGCAAAAAAAATCAAATTGATTTTAATCCAAATCGATTGCATTAAACAACCATAGATTACTTTTAGGAAAAAAAGCATTATCGGTTTCAGCAATAATTTTACGCATTATAAAACACGGCCGAGGCGTGAAAATACTTTAATAAGTCATCAATATTAAGTCAAATTTATCTACAAACATTTTAAGTGTTCAAATACTTACAAATACAAACGAACAGAGTTTCTGCTTAACAAAAATCTTTTCTCATGCCACTATAGATGTCTCTAATGAAGTTCTAGTGAGTTTAATCAACACATCTAGAAGATTCAAGAATTTGTTTCAAGAATGTGGTTATCAATCATGGGTAGAATTGGTAAATTTTATTCGTGTATAAAGTGATCACTTAAACCGGCTTATGACGGTCGTAAGCCCTATAAATGCTCAGACTTCCATATTCTTCTAAATCTATGTTTGAGATGTCAAAAAATAATGTGTTGACAAATTAAGATAATATTTATTATATTACCGATATACCTATTTTTAGAAGAAGAATCTTTGATGTGTTATTATTATTATTACTGTCTTATTTCATAATATTCATCGAGTCAACGCATACCATAAGAGGAAAGGTTTTTATATACTAGTTTTCGGGTTATACGTAAAATATATTTTATAATGTATTCTCCTTTTCTGAGATGTTCCATTACAGCAAAAAATGTTGTTCGTTCCTTAATATAACTAATGTGTATGCATAATTTATGGATTTTTATAACTTAATCACCTAAGATTGACCACGGTTACCTAATTAAGAGACCAGTTAACAAATGGGTTAAAAAATTATATTTGATTTCGCAATATTTTGAGTGTGTCCAAATATTTTACAAATTTGGGTTTTCTCTATTTAAGAGTTATTTTTTTAAAATTTTGACATCTCAATGTAGATTAAATTTGTTCCATCATTTAACCAGCCTATGACAGGTCATGCTAGGTCATGTTTTTATTTATGCACCTACTATTTTTTTTTGGGTTAAGGGATCTTGCATCCCTTATGTCACTGCGACCATATTAGGTCTATTGTGACTCACCTACTATTTACAAAGTCCATTAATTCCTCCGTTAATATTGCGAGGAAATAATTTTATTCATAAAATATACGGAAATAACATCCATGTTTTTGTTTATACTTAAAACATATTTCCGTTAAAAACATACATATACCTAGTCGTATAGGAGAAAGTGACCAACTAACAAAACGTAAGAAGGCCATTTAAGTCATTTTTGCTTGGCAAGAAAATAAACATCAATTCAGTTAACTATTTTTAACAAGTCAATAAATTATACTTCCAAGTTTAAAATCCTTTAGGATTTTTTTCAGGGCAACATTAAGCTAGTAAGATATCAAATAGTCAATGATCATTTTTTTTAAATGCACTTGGTCACTTTCTCCTGCATGACAACGATATATTCAATTTATTGTTTCGGCATTCAGTTTGTGATAAGATATGGTGAAATTGTATTTATATTTCATCTGAAAACACTTATTTTTTACCGAGTTATATTTCTTTTAACGACTAGTTTCAGAAGCTACAGATGCTTCCATCTTCGGGTCTGAATAAAATAAAATAAAATAAATATAGCTCAAGTGCTAAAAACAAGCGTTTTCATTTACAATATCATATATTCAGTATGTTTTTATGTTAACGCCAACGACTTGACTCTTAATATCACGAATTTTCTAAAATTCGCCCAAACAAATCCTAATTACGATAACTAAAAAACTAGCTCGATTAAGATCAAATTGCACACTCGCGAAATTATTTTGTTGATGGAACTATTACAATTAAATCTGCTAGTGCTTATTATCCTCTTTGTCGCTGATTGGAGCGAGAATTGATGTCTTATAATGAGATGATATCTAATTAAGAGACGAAACCAGTATTGCCAGAAATTACCGATGCAAATTGGGGACGATAATAATTCTGACTGAATGCCCCATTAATCATTCAGTCAAGAAGTCCAAAGCAAAATTTTATTGCCTCAAAATATTTGTCAACATTATGCAAAAGAGATCGGAGGTATTTTTTCTGTAAATTTATGAGACAGTCCGAGAAACGATCAAAATGGAGAATTGATATTTTTTTGTATATTTTATTTGGTAACATTTAATTGACAGAAGGTTGTTGATCTGCGATCATTAAATATACCGTATGAGTCGCAACGTTGACGTTGCTTGATTACGTTTAAAAGTTGTTTGATTGCGAAGACAGTGCTTATTTGTAATATTAACGATTGAAAACCATATAAATATTTTTTTCACATCTCATCAAAGATGAAGAAGAATATGGAAGTCTGGGCATTTACGGGGCCTACTTCCATATTCTTGTTTATTTTTGATTAGATGTCAAAAAATAATTTGAAAATAACTCCTGTAATTGAAGATAATCCAGGTTTTGTGAACAAGTATTTGGACACACTCAAAATGTTGTAGATATTAAATAAATTAGGGTAGGATACAGAGGATGAGAATAGACCTAATATATTTTTTAACCAGAGTTATCGTTACTAAGCCAAAAATTTAACAGGATTAGTGAACACGCGTTTGTTATACAAATCTATCAATATAACAGGCTATCTTTTACCGGTAGTATTAAATTTTAACCGGCGTTATTATGTCGCTATGTTGGTTAGCTAATTGTTGGTAAATTACCGGTGCATTGCAATTACAGCATTCCTCGGAACGGCACTATTAAGGCGATATTCCAATACATTTATTATTTTTAATAAATTCAGCTCGACATTATCTGCGGACAGTATCAATCTAAAAAAACAATAGTTGCCGTAAGGAATCGGAAATTCAATATACTTGTCACGATTCAATAAGATAGATACCAATTAACAGATTTCATTCCATTCTCTTGCTGCTGCGAGGTACATACACTTTGTTTTTATAGAAATATCACGATTATTATTACGTACTTTGACTCAATTTTATATCGTCTTTATATCTGTCTGTTAATTTGTGGACTTCCTCAATTTTGTTTTAATTTTCCAAACAAAATAAGGCATATTTTAAGATTAAATACTAAAAACAACAACAAGGATAAATTAAGTTTTTAAAACTATAATAAATACAACAGAAATGTATCTAGGTTTTTAAAAACGGTATATCAACAAAGGTGAAGAAGAATATGAAAGTCTGGATGTTGACAAGGCTAACTACCAGTCATAGGATGGTTTAAGTGATCACTTTATACACGTATAACATTCACCATTCTACCCGTGTTTGACGATCACACTCTTGAAATTTTGGATGTTGTAAATACTCGAATATTTCAATTGAAAAAGATCAACCGTATGTTACTTCGTCGGCAACATCTATGGTCGAAACTAGTAAGTTATTTATTATCAAAACCCATGAAATGTATGCAAGATTCTTCCCGAATTGTTTTATATATTAGGAGACGCCTGAAAATACCATTATGATTTTCCCCCAAACTTCTATATTATTCTTCATCTATATTGAGATATTAGTAGATAAAATATCGTGCCTAAGTGGAGCAAATCAAGAAATTGTGAACAAAAATTTGGACACATTCGTTATATTAGGAGGAATAAATATATGTGAATTAATTTGTAACGAATCTCATCTATGTTCAAACGAAGCAAGCTAAATAAATACTTCACCATTTCCTCAGCTTATAGCGCCATAATCAGCCAAACTTCACAAACCTATTGAAAAGTCTAACCGTATGTGGATGATTCGTAGACCATTGCATATGGTATAAACATAAAAATGCAATATGGATGTCCAATAATGGGCAGAATGGTAAACGTTACACAGATGAATAAAGTGATCACTTAAGCCAGCCAAATGCTAGGTCGTAAACCCTGAGATTCTCAGACTTCCATCTTCTTTTGTATAAAAAAGAACCATAAATTTTTCACATAATGTGAATTATCCAGCGTGTGATATATATAATAATAAATAATATTAATATTTAAAAAAAAACACAATTGCCCTTCATACTTGCGTGTTTTACATATCGCTCACTTCTTTCAACGTCATAAAACAAAAAAACTTGATTTTTCAGGAGATCGTTTTTAAAATTTAAAAATATAATAAAATGTATTAAAAATAAGTACTAAGGCACTACTTAAACTCTTTACTGTGCAACAGATCTTTTTAGGTAAAACCTGAACGTTTTTTCTCCATTTAAAAAGTATTTAGTTTATTTAAAAAAGTAATAAAACAAAACCTTTCCTTCAAAATGCAAAAACAACACTTTCTCCCTGTAGCGGGTAAATATTAAGATAAAAATATGCCACTGTTGCTGGGATATAGTATATTTTCTGGGCATTCCGAAAACATGCACAACTGAAAATTGACGATTTTTGATATATGACGTTGTTGAAAGGAGTAAGTGATATATTTTTTAAACCAGTACATATACATACATATATTCGATCCCATTTGTTGCTAGCAGAAAATCACGGAGTAGTATTAAATTTGTATGTACCTTTGCAAACGTGTCAGAAATAAAGGGTTAAAAGGCGATTCCTCTCAAAACTAGGTCCCGATGACACAGTTGCTCATTTTTGATCCGATGTGTGCCTCCTCCGCAGTTCAAGTACATTGACATCTTATGTTGCTTGTCAATTCATAAGTCAATTGAATCAATTTATCGACTTGGGATTTATTTAACCTCCACGCTGTCACTCGGCTGTCACATTGTCATGCCAGTCAACGAAGCACATTGTCTAGCAAGTAACAATAAAATAAAAATGCCACAGGAATTGTGACGTTTACTAACGAAACTGATCAGGTTACAATACATAGAAAGATGATTGAATGAGCAAGTTGGAGAAGACCTTTATGAACTGAACGTTCTACATATCGCTCACTCCTTTCAAGAACGTCATAAATAAAATAAAAAAAATTTTTCAGGAGAACGTTTTTAAAGTTTAAGAATATAACACAATGTATTAAAAATAAATATCAAGCCACTTATTGAACTTTTTACAGTGCAACAGATCTTTTTAGGTAGAACCTGAAGGTTTTTTCTACATTTGAAAAATATTTAGTTTATTAAAAAAAAATTAAACAATACCTTTTCTTCAAAATGCAAAAACAACAGCCCTGTAGCGGGTAAATATTAAGTTAGAAATATGCCTCTTTTGCTGGGATATAGTACATTTTTTGGGCATTCCGAAAACATGCACAACTGAAAATTGTCGATTTTTTATTTATGACGTTCTTGAAAGGAGTGAACGATATGTACTTCGATTCGAACAAAGTTTTTTTTTCCTTTCCCTTTTTTGAACGCATTTGGACCTTTGACACAATACAAACAAAGATGTTCTAATAAAGTTTCACTTATTTCTCAACTTATCTGAATGTATTGAATAGAACCTACAAGCGAAAGGAATCCAAGATCATTGCATATGTACAAGTTTCAAAAATTAATACAATTAGGATATTCAATAATGGACAGAGTAGTGAAAGATATAATGTGTTTTAAGTGATCACTTAAGTTAAGACAAATGCCAGGTTGTAAGCGCTGGGATGTTCAAACCTCTTCCTTCATATAAACACGATAAATGTATTATCTTAAGTTAAAGCACCTTTTTAATGAAATCGTACCTACTGCTTTTTTAAGCTATTTGTATTCGTTTTGAACATTCGCAGTGTCCAGTTCATAGTGTTTAGTTCATGTAGGTTTTCCCTTACAAATACACGCATTCCCCCACATATTCACACGTTCATATATCGGATTGGCAACCACGAAATTGTGGATTTTAGTAAAATATCTAGTTTTTTTTTGTTTTCATTGGTACCTCTTTTGCCTGGAAATAAAATCTCGTTGTTTTAAAGCAATACTGTCAATAAATGAATCTTCTCTACATCCACAGCCCTGATGATAATAAACCGCTAGTCAGTAATTATAAAGAATCATGAAGTTAAAAGTCATCCCAGGCTATTCCGATAGGACTCGTTAAGTAATTAAGTAACATGTAACATAGAACAGGAAATGACTTTCATGTCCTGCGAGGGAGGAAGGGGAAATGGAAAATAATCAAACATATGCCTATGAGAAATTCCCGGACAGAAGAAAATAAACGCACAGAGTATTATACAAAAAGAATTGAAAAATATGGTACCATGGTTTACGAGGATTATGTTACATACCAATAATATATGTAGAACATAAAAATGGCCAATAATGTATTGTATTACATTAAAATGGCCATTTTTCCATGTTTACAAATTCACTATTATTTCATTCTCGTTCATTATTGATTGCTGCCAAATTAATATCAAACTACGTAGCGTTTTTAAACTTCAAACTTAAGCATCATAAGATTAATTCTTTTTCACAATAAAAATCGGTATATGTACGTCAGATCGGGTACATTTGTGATAAAATCTTGAATTAAACCGTTGAATTTGAAACAAACATGTTTCTGTGTATATACATACAAATCATTCTTGTTTGAGGATTCATTTTAAATTTGCATTTGTCCTAGACAAGTTCAGGCAATGTAAGATAGTCTTAGCAAAGGCAAAGTACGTACAAAAAAATAATAATAAGTACATATTCACAATGGAAATTTTAAATATTATAGTCAAACACTGATTTTTAGGGTCTACTAAGTTGTATATTTTTATTTTTAAAACACTTAAAAATTAAATTTATGACAATTCGCTCACTCCTTTCAAGAACGTCATAAATCAAAAATCGTCAATTTTCAGTTGTGCATGTTTTCGGAATGCCCAGAAAATGTACTATATCCCAGCAAAAGAGGCATATTTTTAACTTAATATTTATCCGCTACAGGGCAGAAACTGTTGTTTTTGCATTTAGAAGAAAAGGTATTGTTGAATTATTTTTTTAAATATATGAAATATTTTTCAAATGGAGAAAAAACCTTCAGGTTTTACCTAAAAAGATGTTTTGCACAGTAAAAAGTTCAATAAGTGGCTTGATATTTATTGTCAATACATTGTGTTATATTTTTAAACTTTTAAAACGTTCTCCTGAAAAATCAAGTTTTTTTATTTATGACGTTCATGAAAGGAGTGAGCGAATTGTTCCGCCTTATTAGGGCATTATCATACTAATGTCACTATAAAACTACTGACAGTAGTTTGACAATGCTCTAAAAAAACCAAACAATTGTCACGAATTTTATTTTTATATGTTTAAAAAATAAAAATATACATCTTAGTAGACCCTCAAAACCTGTGTTTGGTTTTAATAATTAAAATATAAATTACGGAGTTCTACAAATTAAACGTCAAATCAATAAATAAGTTTTAACAATGTTAAAAGAAAAAATGTTTAATGTGAATTGATATATATAGAATGGTCTCACAAATTTTTCTTTTAAAGAAAATACAAAAAGTTTTGATGGTCATAGGCAAGGGTTAGTTAATACACCATTTCTTAAGGCAGCAAATGACAATTCATTTTTTGTCGTTCTTTGTGTCTCCATATTGGCGCCACGGCGAGTTGGTCGCAGGTAACAGGATATCACGTTTAGAAGGAGACATTCATAAAGTGAGTACCGCCTTATTGGGACGAAATCCAAAGCAGAATGAAGCACCAGGCACCTTATCATAAACAAAAGACAATAAACGGGGAGAGGCCGTAAGATACACAAGAATGTCTCTAGAAATGTATGGGGCTATTGACCATTCGAATCTTTGTATGAGGCTGTACGTCTAGTTGTTCAGTGTCTGTTCATTGGACAGATAAGGAGAAAAGTCACTCTTGGAAATACTATAATGATGAACGAATATTTGATGCACATTTTTTTTTTTTTTTTTTTAATTCGTATTGTTGGATGTTAAGATTGTACATATTTAATTTATCTTTAAACAATGAATGAAATATCCCCGTAGTTTAAAACTAAGGAATTGAAAGTGAAGCATTTTATAAACATACTAGCTATTGTTGTGGCTCAGTCTAGTTGAATGGAATAGAAATAAAAGAGATAGCAACATTTCTAATATTTTTAATTTGACAATGCTTGTCTCGAGACTCGAGAACTCTCAAGAAACACGCTGTCCATAAGCAATGTTGAATATTGCTTGTGTTACTTTTATGTTAAACAGATGGCGCTGCCATTGCTATGATTTTTATAAAAAAAATGATAATGATGAAAAAAAAACATTTTTTACGTGTTACGATTAAAAACACGCCCGTATTCGAATACAACGTCGTATTTTCATATATAATGTTTGAACGATTTTTTCTGCTGTTATTTATAGATATGTATTTTTGAATCTTCAGAACCAATTTTTTTTAAAACTCGGAACGTTATGATTTTTACATTTTCAGTATTAAAAGTAAGGAGTAGGATAAGTATGGCTCCGTTTAAAAGATCATCATCACTCCCAATCGTTCGACCCAGCTTATCTTAACACTCGCTCTTCTTTCTCGGACAAGGTCCTCCCATATCTGGTGCACCCGGCTTAGTGCTCACATTTCCACAGCTTTAAGCTAATGGACGTGACTTTTAATGTTGAAGCTTTCCTTTGACACCGGATTAAGTCGATGCCAGGCATATCATTTGACCATTTGATGCCAGCGACTCTCAGTGTAGATTAAAGTAAAATTCTTACATTTTTTGATATCTCAACATAGATGAAGAAGAATATGGAAGATAAATGCCCAGACTTCAATAGTCTTCTTCATCTTTGTTGAGATGTCAAAAAAATATCTCCAAATTGGAGAAAAATCCAGATTAATGAACAAGTATTTGGCCAAACTCAAAATGTTGTAAAAAAATCAAATAAAAAAAAATTAAAAATATATTTTCTAGCGTTTCTCACGTATGTGATTATAATCCAGGATTCGGACCTCACATACAAATGAAAGAGTTTCTGCTCAATAAAAAAGGTTTTTTATTTCACCATAGATGTCTCCAGGGAAATTTTAGTGATTCAAGCACTATGTTTCGAATTTGAAGAATATATATAGAAGTTCCGAGAATTTGAATTAGTGTGGTTGTCAAGCATGGGTAGAATAGGTAAATGTTACAAGTATGTAAAGTGATTGTTTAAACCAGCCTATGACGGTCGTAAGCCCCGTAAATGCTCAGACTTCCATATCTTATACTATTTCATTCTGTCTTCCATATTCCATATCATTTGTGAACTAGTATTTGGACAAACTCATATGTTGTGAGCAGTATTTAGTTCTGGATTCATGATTTATCCAAAAAAACTATAATTATTGGTTTGCCTCAAAAATAAATGAAATTATAACGCATTCTTATACGAGTATACTAGTGGTATGTATATTTGTAACATATTTTTAAAAAAAAACAATCAAACAAAAAAAAAATCAGACTTCTAGTCATGTTTCAACTAACTCTATGGAGCAATTTATTTATTGAACATGCTCGTTTTATTTTCTTCCTTTTGTCAAATGAACAATATCCTCACTAGGAAGTAATAATGGCTCAGGTTATCTTTTGCAGATAAACGGTGGGAATTCATTTCCCGGGAGCAAAGAAATCATTATGAATTCCACATCCTTTTTGATCCAGCGCATCCTTCCAATATGGGAGGAAGAGCTGTTTGAAATTTGTTCACGTGCGCTTTTTTAATGTCTTCCAGGATAAAAAGGAGATTGTATTTAAGGCTATTACAGAGCCTTGCCGACATCGTTGCGGTGACGAGCTTACTTAGGTCATAAAATGATGTTTCTTAGGAATTCTAAATAAACATGCTTTTTGCCTTCATCGTATTAAACTTAAAAAGGAGTGGAATTACAGAAAAGGTTTTTACGCAGTTAGTTTTTTTATGATTTAATATAAAACGCTCAAATAATGACTTACAACTTTTGAGTACAAAACTAAAATTGAAAAAAAATCTATTATTCTTCTTCTTCCAACCATTATCCGCTCCCTATGTTGCATTAGGCACTGCATCATATGAACGCAGTGTTATCTTGAATGTTAACGTATGAAGGAAACGTGAAAGCTTTCCGCATTAGCACTTACTAGTCCAAGGTAATATTGAATAATTATTAGAGTGAATAAACATTTTTATTTTTGTAACCCCCCCCCCCCCATAGGAATCGAACCCGTGACCTCCTGAAAAAATATTATGTCCCCAAAAAAGACTTGGCACGACCTGATACCTAAAAATCATAACCTAAAATCTGGTTGTGTCAAAAGTCTAGGTAATCGGAGAGCATGTATGTATGATTAAGTGTATGGACGTGAAGGAAGCTAGGAATGCATGTCAGGACAGAAGAGTGTGGTGTTCCAGCCTCACTGCCTACTCCTGAGAGATACGGCATGATGGTAGTAGTGTATGTAGTTATAAATTAATTGGATTATATTATTTTTTGATTCGGCATTAACCTTGTTTGATTATTTTTTAATAATTAAACACTTGAATGTACTACTTTAATTAGTTTTATTTATATATACGACTAGTTTCGAAAACTTACAGATCTGGTAAAAATTAAAACTAACGAAAAAATTATATTTTGGGGTATAAATAGGTTAATAAATATAGGAAAGGGGGGGGTTAAGGAACAAGATTTTTTTGTAAAAGGAAACATAGATTATAATGGTGACGTATTTTGAAACAGTATATTATTATTTAATTATTTTACCCTCATCCACACTTTATGGTGCTGAGGGGATTCACATTTAAGATTTTTATGTTTTTTTTCTTAATCTCCTTTTTTAAATCTAGCACAAACCTAAATGCAATAAAATGTACACAATTTTATTCCTTGGGAATAAGAAAGAATTCTTGATTTGAAAACTAAGTAAGTACTCAATACATGGGTGATTGTAAAATAAAAAAGCCAGGTTTTTATTTTATTCTATTTTTACAGCATTTTATTGTTCAAGTTAATAACATTTACATACAAATACGTTGTTTAAAGAACAGTTTTGTGAATGTGACAAATAATCCGGTATGCGATCCGAGTGTGTTGTTTAATTAATATTCAAATATGTTCAGTGCCTTTACATCCACTCATGTATATATTTTTGTGTATGTTTAATATTCATATGGCTACCCACTTCATCAACTGGGCAAATCATTTATCATTCTTCTAGCCATACCACAATATTATAATATTTTTAATATAATTGTGGTAACGATTCCCATTACCGTTGTTCTCTTAGGGTTTGAATGAAAGGATAACTTTTATGTAATGTGGTAGAACGACTTAAATGTTTTTTTTAATTTCGATTTATTTGCTATAAGTGATTTTTTTAAGTAAAGCTTCTTGAAAGAGATATCATAATGTTGAATTGATGGAGAAAATATGGCTTGCATTATAAACTTATTTATGTAAATGGTATTTTCGTATTTTTTTGCAGGTTTGTATTAACAAAGCATCACAAATTACATAGGCTCGATTCTAATAATGTTAACGAGACGATATAAAAGCGATATAAACCCATAAACTCAGGAAATATGCGAATTTGCTGGAAGTATAATTCTATCCCTCGATTTATTATATCGGAATCTTTAGAGGGCCTTATTATACATATCAACATAAAATACTGAAGTTTCTCATAGGTGTAAAAATTACTTTTTTCATATTACTGTGAATCATCATGATCGAGCCCTCCCTAGAATTACCACTAGATTATCCCTCCTGTTCTCAACACAAATTAAAATTAAACATATTTTTAAGTTATAAGAACCAAAAATTCACATAATAAGAAAGGTAAATAATAAATGCAATTCCAATCTATAAAAATACGAGTACAAAGGTAGGTATTTCAGTGTCGAGATGTTTGTCTCATTAGTTTTGGTCACACTAACCTAAAGCCCTATCCTTCTTTACGATTAGGTCCATTTCAATCTCCCTATTCATTTCTGAATTCAATGTATCCAATAAAATCACCAAAATCATCTCTGTATATCTTCCGGTAAAGGGTATTATTTATTTATTTAAACTCTCATGCAGACGTGACCAATAATATGACAAATTGTATATTTTAATTGTATATAATTCGTAATTCTTCTTAGATATAAAATAATGTATCGACCAAAAAGGTAGGGAATCAAAATCCAATTCAACTTATAATGGTTGACATTTTATAATTTTAGTTTTATTTTCTAAACTTTCGTTTTAATAAGTTGTTAAAGATTTAATGATTAATAATATAAGCATTTAATCTAAAATATTGTTTTCACGGTAATAGGCTACATTGCCATTTATGGAGGAGGTGTAAGCATTGATGACGGAACAATCGCTAGTTTCAATGTTCTATTTAATGTTGTATTTTAAAATAGCGTAAACCATAAAGTCATTTATACCGCGCGTTGTGAAATTATATTACTGTAGTTTCTATAAATATCAATATAAATCTTTGCACACAATTGTTTTTTTATATATAGAAATTTATGATTTTTTAGTTAACATATATACAAATATTTTAATTTCGTACTGTTTTTGTAAGCCTAAGCTATTTTTAAAATAGGTATCAAATTATGGTAGAGCGAGTTCAAATCCAGGAACTCTGACTCAGAGACCGCAACACTAACCACAAGACCACAACCTGACTTGTAGTAAGCGTAAAAGAGTACTATAAAAAACTTGAAGATATTTTTATAAGAATAAACATTAAATTAAGATTTTTTAAATTTTATATCAAATCGAAAGAATAATATTCTTCTTCTTCACGTATCCTGCTGGGTCCCTTCGGCATTGACGATCACTTGAGAGAAATAAATTTAAAAGATTGTCTGTCCTGGGCAGCACAAAACAGCTCTTCCACACCTCTCATCCCGGTCCACTGTCGAATGTTCCGAAGCCAGGAAAGCTGCCTTCTTCCAACTCCTCTGCGACCCTCAATCTTTCCTTTTATGACCAGTTGTAGTATGGCATACTTTTCACCTCTCATTGTGTGAACAAAATACTAAGTTTTACGGAGCTTGATCGCTGTGAACAATTCTCTCTGTGCATTTGCTCTACGCAGTACTCCAACGTTACTAATCATGTCAGTCCAGGATATTCTTAACATCTTTCGGTGGATCCACATTCAAAAGCCTTCAAGCGATTAATGATATTAACTTTGAAGGTCCATGCCTCGACACCATAAAGTGAAACTGATCACACAGAACATTTGATCTTTCTTTGTCTGAGCTTCACATTTATAGTATCGTTACAGAGAAGATTTTTCATTTTATTAAAAGCTACACAAGTTGATCCTTTTTTTTCTATTCTAAGAATAATATGCATACGCGAAATATTGGCCTTGACCAAAAAAGGAAAAAAAACACGCATATTCTAATAAAATTGAAGTATTTTTAATTATTAACATTTAAGATGAAAATGTTGGTTCAGTATATTTTTATATCGAATATTATGTTAGGAATAAAGTAACCCTGATTTACGGCTAGGCATTATATTATTTGTTAGATTCTTTCTAGCATGTTCGTCCGCCCTATAGATGCACTAAATTCTATGTAAAATAGATATCAGAATGCGCCTACGGTAGCTCTTTGTAAAAATAACAGTGGTGGTTGTAACTGAATACCTGAATAAAACATTTCTTGCTCAGATAAAACATATGTAGACAAGACACACAAGAATGGTCGACACACCCAGCATTTGTTTTGTATTATTTTCAAATGTCAGTGCGATCTATAAACTAATAAAGATAAAACCACGCAATTTGAATATGTGTATATGTTTTGGATAAATCAACAGAACGAATATTTTATGAAAATTGTATTTACTTAAGACATTTGAAACGATGATAGGCAATAAGTTCTAACAAAATTTTTGATAATTTCATGGCGCTTTGAGGTCCATCCATTTTAATTTAAATTTTAGTTAGTAAGTGTCACTTTTTCTTAACATCTATTATGATACTTGTTCGATGAATTCCATAGCCTTATAAAATTCTTCTTCTTCTCCGTCTTAATCCTCATTGCTGAGGGTTGTGACCCTTGCAGAAGCAATGACTCTTCTCCAGTTATCTCTTGACTGCGCTGCACGTAGCGCTCCAACCACTGAGGTGCCTGCTGCTGCCTTAATTTGATCGGTCCATCGTGTGGGGATCTTCCTCTCCCTCTCTTTCCCTCCAGGCTACCGATCACAACTAGTCGTTCCAGGCTATCCTCGTTGCCACGCGCAACGTGTCCAAAGAACTGAGATTATAAAATACCGCTTGTGAATTTAAGAAAAACCTTTCTCTATCATACATAGGCAACACATCCAGTAATAATGTAGATACTAAGTGATAAATGATCATTTATGTAGACAAATCAACGTATTTGAAATGAAAAAATCCTTGGTCGTGTAAAACCAGCCTTTTACACTTAAAATAATTCAAATGTTTTTTTTAAACGCAATATATGTTTTTAAATATATATGATAAAAGTGGTTTATACATATGAATTACACTGCGTCTGTAAAAGTCCTTATATTAGTAAAAGTTCTTATATTGGTACGACTCCCGAAAATACAAAACATAAATCAGGGAACATAAATTATGTTTAGGAATCAAAATTTTCACTTTGCTAACCATTTAATGGATAACAATCACACATATAAAAACTAGAAATAATTAAAGCTATTCATATGAAAAACCATAAACTTCAACATTTTCAAACAAAAGAAAATATCAAAATTACAAGTATAATTCTCAGTAATATTTTCTCATTTGTTTTCTTTTAAACATGCTTCTTACCTTATGTTTTTTCATTTGTTTCGTTTAAACATGCCTTACCATACCTTTTGATTTTTTTATATGCCTATTTAATATACCTGTTTATTGATTTATATTTTGCCATGTATTCGTTTTATTTAATTTTTTATATTTTTTGTAACATTCTTATTTATGTTTCAGTCTTGTTAACCTTAATTTCATGTCCCAAAATGAGAAATAGAAATTACTCATCGGGAATATTTTATATACATAAATGACTTATGGAATGTAATATGTTTTTAAATAAATAGATAATATATAATAAAAAAACACACACAAATACTTCCCCCTTTTGTCCATCTTTCTACTAATAATAAACAAGACACAATTGCTACTACTCTCTTCAATGTCCCAAAGGCACAACAACTCTAAAATGTAGACTTTCGATAAAAATGTTTCGAAACCTGTGTCACAATAGATGTTATGAAAAAGAAGTATTTACCATATAAAATTAAAATTCAAAATATTTTTGACGTTGAAAATAAACTTCTTTTTTATCACTTTGTGATTTGCTAGTTTTATACGAGACAAATTAAGGGTTGAGCGTACATATTTTACAGTCAATCAAAATATAATCAATCATTCTTTCATAGACTTGATTTTTAATTAATTCAGTAAGTGGACTTGACAAATATGAACAAGAGATAGGGCTATCTTATGTAGGTATGTCTGATAACATGTGGGTAACCCAATGAAGCATGGCCATTCTCACTACTTAATCGGATGAATGTCATTTTTTCTCATAGGAACTAAATTAATAACCCGTTTTGAAAGTCAACTGCATCTTTAGCGTTTTAGACATGTCATTTTTTTCGTTTGTAATGATTACGTATGTAGAGTATGTATTTTAAACTGTTTCTTTGTATTACATCTACATGAGATCGTTAAGGGGTATGGCAACGTAGTATTTCCATATTTATTTTACTTTTAACTCTCAACTTAATAATGACATACCTACATATTTATATTTAAAATAAATTATAATATTATTTCGGCCTGCCTGGCCGTGGGTACAAAAAATAGTCATCCACATTTTGTTTTCAACATAGTATTGTATAATATTATAAAAAATAACGAAAAACGAATAAAAATAGAGAAACTCTAAAAACGGAATTAATAACTTACTAACTAACCATAATGCCACTTTCCTGCAGAGAGAATAGAACGCAACTGTCTTTGTAAATAATCTTCGTCTCTCCACATTCATGAATTTTTATACCTACTCGCCGATTATTCAGACCCCCGACCTGATCACTTTCAAATATTTGAAATACTTGATCATACCAAGTTTTCCGAGGTTTATTTATTCTCCTATTACTAATTACACTTGCCTCATAAGTTTATTTTACCGTTCTCTCCTCATCCATTTGTTTCAAATATCCAAACTATCTCAACATATCGTTCTTAATTTTGAAGATTATGCTTTTTTCAGCCTTGTATTATTTTTTATTTGACCATTGGAACATCTATTCATTGTACATCATTTTGCTTCACATTTGAGAGATAGCGTTTCGACTAGGATTTAGTATAGTTTCATCGTTCATCGGGGATCAGAACCGTCGAGGTGCTGTTTAGAGCTACCTAAAACAAAGACAAGTGATAGTCAACGTCAGGTGGACCTGACACGACACGCACAGAAGAAGAAGATTTAATTATTCTAATTATTCACTAAATAGTTTATGATAAATGAATCATCTATGAACTTTGTGATGCCCCTTAATATTGATAAACATGTTCCTTTTGATTGATTTTATCATTTCGAAGAATCATCAGATGAAAACCTGAACCGTATTTCTACGTGGATAATAATGTAATTATATAAAACGTTCAAGATGTGAACAATGCACGACATAATTCAAATGTACCTTTTATATCATGTTCTATCACTTTGTTCGACTCAAGAGAGAATACTTTCCATTCTTCGTCATAGCGCATCATTCTTCAGTAGTTCCTTTTCTGTCCAAGCGGCCAGACTATGGAATAAATTACAAACATCTGAAAAATTCTTTCAAGATACGCCCAAAACAATATCTGTTCTTGGAATCTTAACTATCTATCATATAATTCTTTCCTGGTTTCCTCTACCTCTTCCCCATTAACCCTTTACTAGATTCTACTTTTTTTGACTCCCCTTTTTCATAAATTTTCAGATTTTTTAATGTATAATATTGTAATTAAACGTTCATTTATACTGCTGTAAATTTAAATGTGTATTTTGTTTCGTTTACATTTTTTTATCTGCAATTCCAGTATCACTTATCTGTATTTGATTGCTTGGAACATTAAGTTTCGTTCTAGTTACCCAATAAATGCTACTGAAAATAAAGTAAAAAATCGTGGATTGGTTCACACTTCTGCATTTGTTGATCGAATTAGACAAGAGTGTAAATAATTCATTTTCAACTTATATTTTTACTGGCAGAATGCGTATTATAGTCGTTTATACCATTACACATACTTGTGTAATGGTATAAACGACTATAATACGCATTCTGTGAGCACGTGAGTTCCTTATTTGGTATACTGTCGTTATTGAAAGATCGACGGTTAATGGCTGATTCACACAAAGTTGATATTTTATAAAATATTTGATTAAAAGATATATGTCGACCAACGTGATAACAAACGTTAATAATTTATTTATGCAAACGTTCTCATGTTGACGTCAATCTGTTCATTTTCATTGTGCGTCACATATCAAAACAGAAGTCGATAATGACAATATCACAGGTTTACGTTGCATTGTTTTATCTTGCAGTAAAGAAGTCATTAGCATAGTGGGGAAAAATCATAATGATTCTTGGTTCGATGGTAATTTATTCACTATTTAAGTGTACTGATACAGAATTTCGTTACTGTCTTTCAATTTGAATCAACATATTTAATAAAGCGTTTCATTGAACTAGTTTGTTTTAGATCCATCAAAATATATCTTTTAATTTGATCATTTTAGGATAATCTTTTATTCGTGAATGCCCCTTTATTTATAATCTATATACACTGAATAAAAATTGAAACATTGTCGTTTAGTCTTCATAAATTAGTTTTCTCCTGTTTTCTACCTAAACACTGTCCTATTTTTCGCTATTAGCAATCCTTATCGAGGGAAAAAAGAGGAATTTTCATTTTTAGATTTTTGTATCAAGATTTTTTTTTAAACCTTAATATAGACGAAAAAGAAGTCTATAAAAATGGGAATATGGATGTATGGGCTTTAGCAGGGCTTATGACCTGTTATTAGCTAGTTAGAGTGATTACAGTATACAACAGGTAACATTCATTTTGTTACCCATGATTGACAACAACATCACTCAAATTTCGAAAACTCGTATATATTGAGAATGTCAAATAAATTTTTAGTAAAACGTGGATGAAATCGATGGTTGAAATTAGTAAGGTAGCAGAAACGTATATTATTTATTTATTTATTTGGGTATTCATATATTTTGTCCAGTTGACTTGTGATTAGAGGTTGTGAACAATAAAGACTCCTGGTTAGAAGACCTAATAAAATTTGGGGTGAAATTTAAAAAATAGATATATAACACACGTTACCGTATCAATTTTTTTCTATAATTGTTTTAATAATTTTTCAGTGTTGATTTTACAATATTTTATAATAGTACAACAGAATGCACAAATAATTTTTTATTTTTTTATTTTATTATTCACAGAATAAATTAATGCTGTTTTTAATGAGTTCGGAGCAATTTAAAGCTGTCAATTTCATTGTCATTATTAATAAAGACAATTAATAATCTTTTCTCATTTGTGTAATTTTTAATATTACTTTTAAATACGAACACATTTTTATATAAACGAAGATAATTTAAGAAATAGACGAAGTTCATTCTACATTTTGACATCTCAACATAGATGAAGAAGAATATGGAAGTCCGGGTATACACTGGAGAATTCTGTTTTTCTACACATGATTGACAACCACAATACTCAAATTTTCGGAACTCCTAGATTTATTCATCAATCTCATGATACAGTACACGAGTTCACAATACCCATCTATGTTGGATCGAGAAAAGCTTTTAAATTTAATTAAACAGAGACCCTTTTTAATTGTATGTAAGTCATCTATTATATGTAATCCCTGTAATTGCCCAGACTTTCATATTCTTCTTCATCTGCGTTGAGATGTCGAAATGTAAAAATAACGTAAAGTAACGTAACGTAAATAAAGTAACGTGGAGAGAATCCAGATTTGTGTACAAGTATTTGGACTCACCCAAAATGTTGTAAAGTTCTTTTTATTGAAATATTATTGTACATTTTATTCATATTATTTTTAGCTTGTATATATACTCGTATATGTTAGGTATGAAAATGTATGTACAAATTTACTACGGAATCTTGAATCAATACTGTTTTTTATGCTTTCATTATGAATATAATGGTGTTCAGTGTTCATACCTGTTACTTGAATTCGTATAATTCCCAAGTTTATATAACGATAGACTTGAGGTTATATTATATTACATACTCGAAAAATAATTTATTCAATAGTGGAATTGTTGGTTTTTTTAGGAAGGTAAGCGATTAAAATCCGATATCCGAAAACAAGTGCATCGTAAATATTGTAGTTTTAAAGTCAGCAGATTGATTAACAGCATAAAAACAAACATATGAGGAGATATCACTAGATCCTAGTATTCTTCAGCACGCGCAATTACATGTGTGACAATATTTACATAACAGTAAAAAATACATCAAGATAAATTATTATACAGTTCCTTGCGAGAGACGCGATTATTTACATACAAATTAGGGTTTTTACGATATGTAGATGTTTATGACCCCGATAGCGTACGCCTAGATTCCGGGTTCGTACCCGTATGGGAAGAATTTTGTCATTCTACTTGAAGTTTACTGGCTGAGCCATTTGCTACTTGCCACCGCCACAGATAAGTGTCTTCCACGTAAACAAAACTATCCAAGTATCTCCCATGTACCTGAAAATATACAAACATTGCAAGTACAGTGGTACCTCGACATACGAGTTTAATTCGTTCCGCAACCTTGCTCGTATCTTGAATTACTCATATCTCAAAGCAAATTTCCCCATTCAAAACAATTGAACTACCATTAATCCGTTCCAACCTCCAAAATGTCACCCCCAGTTATTTTTGTTACGTGGTTTTGAATAATAAAAACGTATTTATAAATATCAAATATTTATTGCACAAAAACAAAAAAGAGAATGTAAAGAAATAAATTAGATATCCTCACTGGTCTTTGCCTTTTTCGCTACATTTTTCTCGCTTTCACCTGTAGGCCGTTTAGAAAAAAAAATGTCCAAGGAGGTTTGTTTGTTTGTTTGTTTCTTTTTGTTTGTTTTCTCAGAATGTTCCGGAAATGAGTTGGGCAAGTGTCATTAAAAAGGTCAGATGCACGACCTGTTGCAACTTTTTCTGGGTGTTTTTTTTCCACGAACTGTGAAACTCTCTCCCACATTCCTAAGATCTCCTTTATCTCACTTGTAGAAATAACCTCCTCCTCTGACTCCTCAAAACCAATTTCTTGCATAACCTCAGTATGCTGCTGTGACTGTAACTCTTGTATCTCCTCAGTCGTCAGTTCCTGGGTTCCTGGGAAGCACGCTGCTAACTGATCGTGATGTCGCGACTGCGTGTTACTACCGAACCGAACTCGTATCTCGAATTTCGCTCGTAACTAAAAGCAAAAAATCACTTGCTCGTCGGCTCGTATCTCGAAAAACTCGTATGTTGGGGCACTCGTATGTCGAGGTACCACTGTAATTTAAAATGATTAAAGAAAACACTTCGTTTTTTAGCACTTGAGTTTTATTATAGACTACATGTTTCAGAAGTTAAACTTCCATCATTCAGGTCCCCCTTACTTTCTCCTCTCCTTATTTATAGAACAATTTTTTATTTTATATTTTAGTTATTATACAGACCTGAATGATGGAAGTTTAACTTCTGAAACATGTAGTCTATAATAAAACTCAAGTGGTAAAAAACGAAGTGTTTTCTTTAATCATTGTAACATGTCTTACCACAAAGTTAATGCCGAAACAATAAATAAAAAGTAATTTAAAATTCAATAAAAAATTAAAAAACACGTTTCTATTCTGTAGATTAAAAAAAATGCGTAAATGTAACATGTTTTAAAAGCAAATTTCCTAGATAACATTATTTTCAACATTTTGAGCGTGTCAAATACTTTTTCACAAAATCTGGATTATCTCTAATTACAGGAGTTATTTTCATATTATTCTTTGACATCTCATCAAAGATGAAGCAGAATATGGAAGTCTGGGCATTTACGGGGCTGACGACCGTCATAGGCTGGTTTAAGTGATCACTTTACATCATATTTAAATATATTTTTTATGTAAAGTGATCACTTAAATCAGCTTATGACGTTCGTCAGCCCCGTAAATGCCCAGACTTCCGTATTCTGCTTCATCTTTGATGAGATGTCCAAAAATAATAAAAACATTTTTTCTTACAAACTCGTTTTTTCTTTTTATTTAATAAAATATTTTATAAATAAACAAATGGTTTTTTCCTTAAAACACTTTGTAAACCTTAGTCTTACAGACAATGAAGTACTTTATTTTCCACTTTTAAAAGGGCAGCGACATTTAACCCATTGTGTCCCCGTTTAAATTTAAATTAATGTGTGTTTAATCATTTGTAATTTAACTTTAAATTCTGGCATATGCTCTGGGTACCTTAGAAATTCGAATTGAAGATTTGTCATAAATGATTCACGGTATTTTAATTAACTGTAAAGGCATATTTATGTGTTTTTTGTTATTATTATTTTTAATTTTAGTTATAAAAAACATTATAATTAAATTAATTTGCTAGACATTTATACTTTTAACTAGTTACGCTATTCCTCTTCAAAAAAGAATCTTATGCTTTGAGACGAACTTACACTCAATGTTTATTGTGTACACATATGTATGATATAATAGTGTTTTTATTATTGTATTTTAATTTATTTAGAACTAAAGAATTTAACAGAATCAGAAGCAGAGAAATGTATGTAAAACGGATTATATTTTACTGACTTTATTCAGAGAGTATTAATAGATTCTACAGTTGTTTTAAAACTATTCCAAAGTATTTTTATCCGCATATGACTGAATGATTTTTTTTGTATTGGTACATATTTTAAGTTGCGTTTATCTCTTAAACGACTAAATTACTTATTATACAAAAGCTTGATTATGTACAAGTTATTTTGTATGTGTAATATGTACAATCGTATTATGATGTCAGTAAATCGCAGTGAAAAAGCTCGTCATATAGAAAATTCATTCGAAAGAATACCTCTCCTTCTTCGTCCTTCTTATAGATCCTTAGATGTGTTTGTTCCGTTATTCGTCTCTTGTGATGTAGACTATCACGCCATCACTTTGGAAGACCTCCAGGTGGTCTTCTCGTGGTACTCTTGAAGAACTATTCAAGCCAGACTTTTTTTGCATTTTATTGCCATGGGCGTTCTTGAATCGTCGTCGCTGTCTTCACCTTTTGACTACATATATACATATATCCTCCGTATTATTTTTCAATTTCCTTTTTTTTCGTCATTTTTCTCCATTTTCCAAATTTCCGTGTTCCCTATTCGGTCTCTTAACGTGTTTCTGGCTTTAATTATAAAAATATAATAACATAAACTTTATAAAATAAAACAACTTTGTTTTAACCACTTTTTATTGGTACACTTTTTCCAACCGGTTTCGACAAGAACCTTCGTCATCATCAGGGTTTATGTACTAATTCTAAAACACTGAAATACTCATAGTTAGGTTATACTTATGATAACAAGGCTCTTGTCGAAACCGGTTGGAAAAAGTGTATTAATAAAAAGTGGTTAAAACAAATTTGTTTTATTTTATAAAATGTGTCACAATGTGCGAAAAATATTCAAGAAATTTAAAGACTTACCTGGTTAAAAATAAATAAACAAAATTAAAAGTTAGTTTTTGAGTTCGGCAGTCAAGGGTTCATAATTTAAGTATTTCCAGTGCAGTAGTGACAAAAAGCATTACTTAATTAAAAAGTTGCACTGTCTTCAGTCCAATTGGTTCTGCGTTGCATTCCTGCGGTCCAACAAAAACTTGTTGCATCCGAGTCGAGGCCCTTCGGTCTACTGTGTACTCTCAACTCTCATCTCACCAATACTAAGTACAAGACAATATAGCTTTTTTATTGAATGTTTTTTTAAGGTACTATGAGGCACATTTTATAAAACATTAAAAAATAAAACTGAAACTTATTTTTAACCACTTTTATTTTCGGTAAATTTCTTTGTCATCTTCAGAGATGGATATGAACGAAAAATAGAAAATTAACAAAAATAAAAGTGATTAATAAGTTTAAGTTTTATTTTATACTCAGAAAAGAAAATAAAATGATTGAATTAAAGTCACTAAGAATTTCTTGTTAGATATTTTATAAATATAATAATTTTCGTAAGGGTATTGAACCTTATCTAAATTACACAAAGCTGTACGATTCTGGATTGCCCTATCTTATTTATTCTTATTTTCAACTTTACTCTTACTTCTCCTCCATTATTTTTCCCATATAGCAGTGATCCTTCCTTTATTAAGTATTGGATTTGGAGCATGTTAGATACTAGCCAAATGTGTTTGAAGGTTTCCAAGGTTTTAATTTATGAAAGAAAAGATCAACAAAGATAATTGACATAATTAAATATTATTATTTATTTATTTATTTAAACTTCATGTACAGAAAATAATTGAGTATTTTGTCCGCCTCCGTAGTGTAATGGTCAGCACGCTCGGCTACCGTTCTGGAGGTCCCGGGTTCGATTCCCAGGGGTGGGGGTCAAATAAATATAAGTGATTTTTTTTCATTGTAATATTTATTCAATATTACCCTGGACCGGTACCTGAAGCGGAGGGCTGATCACCTTTCCTTCATTTGTAAACGATCAAGATAACATTGCGTTTATATAAAGCAGTGCCCTATGCACCATTGGGGTGCGGATAAGGGTTTTAAAAAAAAAAAATTGGCGGGCTTATTGCTAAAAAGCAATATTTTCCAACCAACCAAAAACAGACCAATGATATTGATCAAAACGTTTGATACCATATATAGTATAACTGTTTACAATCAGAGGGTAGATAGTACTTAAAACTTAAAATAAAACATAAATTACAAATTAAGATGTAAAAAAAAAACAAAAATTTTACAGGCCGCAATGTGTAGAAGTCCCCGTATTGTAATATAACCCTAATTGGTGTTAATTAAAAAAAATACTTTTAACAAATATTTACGTGGATTTTCTGTTGGCAAAATGCAGTGGTCTTCGCATCTCTGAACATTTCACAGTTCGAGTAGTGCAGTAAAAACATCTCGTTTTAAAACGCATACCATCGCGCACAGAGATTTATCGCTACGGCGCAACAATGCGGCGACATTCTACATTATTCCAGAGTACACAACGACCCTCCAGTTGCCCGCAAATATTTAGAATTGAGATTTTTTAAAGCTACAAAATAATCCGTAATTGAGTGAACCAATCTCGAAATTGAGCGAAGTTCGTTCATAAACGTTGATCAATTCCTACTGATTCACTGATTCAACAATTCATGGATTCACTAGTTTAGTGATTCAGAGATTCAGTGATTACTGATTTCTAGTTGCTGTCGTTGATACGTGTTTGTCCGCCTCCGTATTGTAGAGGTTAGCACGTTTAGCTACCGCGTTGGGGGTCCCGGGCTCGATTCCCAAGGGGAATTGTGAGTAATTTTTCATTCTGATGTTTATTTAATATTACCCTGGAACGGTTTCAACGGATTCATTCAAGATAACACTGCTTCTATACGATTAATTGCCCTATGCACCATTGGTTGGGAAAATTTCGTTGATACTATTAAAAAAATAGGGTTAAAATAAAAAGAAAAATTAAAGAAAAATTTGTGATTTACGATAGCAAACTCTCTTGATTTCGACTTTTTTTCGGTTATGCATCCATAAAAAATTTATCCGGTCTTAAGTGAACGGGTCACTAAGTAATAAAGTACACCGATCCGGATCTTCTGAACGATCGGACCACATCACTTTACTTTAAGTAAATTAATTTTGGCACTGAATTCGTTTAGCAGTCAATTTTTTTATCAGGCTTTCACGAATAACTGCATCTTAAAGATCTCCTTCACAGTATATTGAAGTAAATGATTGAGGGATCAATTGGCGGAAGGATGTCCTGGCTGAGAGTATCCGGACCAAATATGCTACGACATGAACTGTGCCTCCTATACAGGGATAAAGAGAATCGCTTAAAATTATGTGGAGAGGAGGAAGATGCAGGGCTCATATTCCAACTAATCTAGAGGTTTGAATTATGGATAATACATATAAAACTACTCACTATCTATCCATCACGTCACTTCCTCGCGGGGGTAGGCAGAGAGAGTAGAAAGCTAACTCTGTATTTACAAACATTATTCGCCTCTTCCACGTTCATGCATCTCCTCATACATATCCATCGATTATTTAGAATCCTAATCCGATAGCTTTCAAGAATTTAACATACCTGTTCATGACAAGTTTTCCACGGACGGCTCCTTTTTCCAACTACATATGCCTCATAAATTTTTTACCGTTCTTTCTTCACTCATTCGTTCCACATGTCCAAACCATCTCAACACACCTATCTGAATTTTATCGATAATGCTTATCTGGCTTGCATTATTTCTTTATTTCACCATTCGAACATCTATTGTACATCGTTTTGCTGCATATTCGCCAGATATACATACATAAACCAATTTAATATTTCTACTCTATTGAATGAGTTACATTAAATATCCATAAATCGGGATGGAATTGATATTTTCATGTTTCAAATAAATTCAACTGAATCAGAAAGTTTGAAGCAATTTTCACAAATAATTAGATGTAAGATGAAGTTGATTTTCACTTCAAGTAGCATTACTTAATACCAAACACTGTGTAATATTTATATTTCTTTACGAAAATAAATATCGTGCTAATCGATATCTTGTCTATACTTATACCGTAAAGAAAATTGACGATTAACGTTAGCAGTTTGATTTTACATAATATTATAACAGTTTCTAAGAGGCGAGATATTGCAAGTTTGCTTCGCTTTTACGCCAATCTCCCCACAATTTATGGCCAATTAACATTGCTTTTATGACTCCGACCGTGACAAGTTTACCAGTTCTGTAGGCGACGTATGTTAATTGTATTCTAAATTAATCCTTGAGTGTGGATGTGGCTTATACCACTGCTGCAATCATTTCGTACAGTGCTAGACTCGGAACAGTTGTAGCGCCAAATGTCTGAATGCGGATCTTAACCGTATTATTTTTCGACGAAAATACATGTACAACATTTTGAGGTGGTCCCCTTGTTCACAAATCTGAATTATCTCCAATTATAAGAGTTATTTCCATATTATTTTGTTTATAATGTAAACATAAATATTAAATATTTGATTTCAATGTGTCCAGATTATTATTTTCAAATGCTAGATTTACCCCTCTTCTGAATTTTCTGATCAGATTTTTTTTCTTATCTAGATTTCCATATTTCCCACCTCAAATAGAACTTATTCCTCATGTTGAGATAAGAATAAAAAATTCAAACAAATAAGAAAATGAATATAATATGCACTCATGAGAAGGCACTTTTAGCGTTTTAGATAATTATGTAACGCTGCTTAAAAATCAAGACACATTTTAGAAGCGTGGCTACCTACCCACATGTCATGTCGTATGCAAAACGTCGGTTCTGTGAAGCAATAAAAAATAATAAAAGGGTTTTTTAACAACACAAAAGAAATTTGAAGGGTAGGTCGGACCACGTGAGCGCAGCGGGTCGGTTCAACATAATAAAAATACATCGTAATGAAAAAAAAAAGTTTTTTTCCGAAACAATGGAAGTCTTTAAAACAAAAGAGTCGCGCGCCGTATGCTGTCTACCCGTCTAACTCGAAAGGGTTGTTTTTTTATTTGATTTTTTATTATTATTATATTCCATCCCTGTTAGATGAACTCTTCACTACTCAATGGGGATGCTTGCGAAGGGTTAAAAATGAAATATGGTTGAAGGATTTCTTTAATATTCGATATTTTATTGCTAAATTAGATGTAATATTAATATGTTTAAATTAAGTACTGGGCACCTTTCTTTGAGCAATAGACCAAAATAATAGATCGACAGATGCGTCACCTCTTGCACATTCCACCATCTCGTAATATATGCACTCTACCTCTTAATCTGCCTTCAACAATTTTGCTGTAGTTTTTTTCACAGTAAATGTGTCATACCGTTCGTTCATCACTCATTCTTTTTTTCATTCATCAAACCTTTCTAACACATTTGTTTATCGTTAATTCGTATCTCAGTCATACATTCTTTCCGTAATTCACCGTTTACAGATCTTTCACACAATGTTCATACGTCTAAGAAATGCAAAGTACAAATGAAATTGTTCATCCATTCAACGTACCGTAAAACAATATACGAATATGTGATTATATTATTAACTTCTTATATGTCTTTAGTATTTGGAATAACACGGTATTTCAAATATAAAAATAAAATCATTTTTTTAGTTCAAAACTACTTTTTAGTTTATTAATATAAACGCAACTGGTTTCGAAAACGAAGGAAAACGAATTTTTTACTTATATGAAAACATAAGTAGTTCTCGAAACGAAATAAAAAAAACTGTGAATAAGCTCAAAAAGTTATCTTATACCATTCTGTTAACGTTTAAATAGGTTTCAATTTACAACATTTTGAGTGTGTCCAAATATTTGGACACATTTAAAATGTTATAAATAAATCATATGATTAAATTATAGGTTTAAATAATAAAAACGAAAATGATATTTTCTGGCGTTTCTCATGTGTGTGATTACAATCCAGGATTCGGACCTCACATATTAATATAAGAGTTTCTGCTCAATAAAAAGCTTCTTTTCATCTCACTAATAGATGTCTCTAGTGAAGTTCTAGTGATTCACGAATAATGTTTCAAAATTGGTTTATATATATAGAACTTCCAAGAATTTGAGTAGTGTGGTTGTCAATAATGACGGTCGTCAGCCCCGTAAATGCCCAGACTTCCATATTCTTCTTCATGTTTGATGAGATGTAAAAATAATATGTTTCAATTTGTTTATGTAATGGTTATAATTGCCTGAATTTATGAATTTTTAAAATTAATTAAGACAATTGCTATTATACATACATCCAATAAACATGGTGTTCTCACAAAATATAAAAGATATTAAAATATTTTTGAGGTTGATAATTAGAACTTGCACATATATTTTTTAGGTTTTTATAAATATTTTATCTTTAACATTATATTCCATAACTCTAGAAAATTGTTAGATCATCCAATTAGAACATGAATAGTATTTTTAGTTGGTCCGCGATGACACATCATAGACTATTTGAAGTAAATTGACATAGGCCAATACAAAGTATTTGATTCATAATATTTGTAAAATAATATGAAATACATGTTCGTTTATGAGCGTAATGACTGCCGATGAAAATAGTCAGACAATAAATTCAATTGGTTACATTTCACCCGTTTATTAAAGTATCTACTTAATTATTACTGTCAAGATGATATATTTTTCCGTTTTAAAAACTAAAACGTTAGTGTTAAAAGGGCAGTCAATAAAAATAACAGGCGATATTTTATCATTTAAAAGACTTTAATTTAGAAGTTCCGTTGAAAATTACATATTTAGAGGAGAATGTACCGATGTGTCTCTCTAGGTCGTATATTACTGAAAGATTTCATGGGCTATAAATTTCAATTTTTGAATGGTTTTAAAGCTTTTAAGTTGTCGCACTTGACAGGTAAAAAGAGATAAATCTAGATATATTTCAATAAGGCTCACAGTTTTTATTTTTCTTATTTACGTACATTTTGGACATATTGACAAGAAAAATATTATTGATTGAGCTTAGAGCCTACTTATAAATACATGCTTGTTTTTTATACTTACAATATTTTATAACGATCATTGTTTTCTTTCATATTAAGATAGATTAGATTAGATAGTATTATAATCTTCATTTTCTTCTAACCCTTATCCACACCCAATGGTGCATAGGGCACTGCGTCGTTTTGACAAAGTGTTATCTTGATCGTTACTTACATGAAGGCAAGGTGATCACTCCTGCGCTCCAGGGACCAGTCTAGGGTAATATTAAATTTTGGAGTGTAAAATCACTAATAGTTATATTCACCACTCCCACACGTGGAAATCGAATCCGAGACCTCCAGCACGGTAGCTTAGCACTCTTATTATTACACCACAGAAGTGGACAAAATTTATATGTATTACAAAAATCGTAAAACGGCTTCAAAGGCGATTGACTGTGATCGAATTGGGAAAAAGGAGATAGTGGAAATGACTTAGCAATCAATTGCATTTTTTTCTTCTTCCTATGATCATTTCATTGTCACTATTTTTGACTACTCCTGGAAGAGTATTCCGCGCCATCGGTATCGCAACAGCAAAAGCACACTCGACAAATTTGTTAATTTATAATTTTCTATTTATAAATGATTATCCAAACTCGTATGAAATGACAATTCAATTAAAATAAATGTTTTTTTGAAATGAAAAGAGTTACGTTTTTTTTGCGGCGTCTAAAAATAATTATTTCTTTATTGGACTAGAAAAAAACATGCGGAAAAAATGCAATCTAACCCTTTAGCAGTAGGGGTCGTACCGCCTGCAATTTTTGCATTACAAACTTATGAATTTTGCATACAGACCCCAGGATGATTTTTTCATTACGCAATAGATGTAATTAATAAAAAATTGTGTGTCGGTTAAATCAGTAAAAAACTAAACAAAAAATATGCAGCTGACGAGTCGCATTACACTTTTATATATGCCTATAGAAATTAGATTTATAAAAAATATCTAAGCGGGTTTTACAGTAGATAAATTTCAACTAAAGGATTAACGGGTGCCACATTTTATTTCCACATAAACACGATCAATTAAATGCTTCTCAGAACGTTTTAAATTTTAAACACTGTTTTAGACTTGACAAAAAGAAAATGTAGTTGTTTGATTCGAAATCTAGAAAATATACAATACGCAGATATATTCCGGGACAGAAATATCTAACTTTGTTATGCATTTACAGTTGTAACAAAGATTGGACAACAACATCAAAAAAAGATTGACAATGAATCTATATGTAGGATTATAAAAAAAATCTGTAACTAAGGAAAAAATATAGTAAAAATATTATGAATAAAAATAACTGATCAAATTATAAGCAGTATAAAAAAATATTTTTCCAAGCATTTTCCAGTATGTGAAAATAATCCGGTGTTCAGATCTAGCATACATCCAAAATAGAAGGATCTTTGCTAAATAAAAGCTTTCTCAATCTAAGATGGCTGTTGCGAACTCATATGTTTTGTATCACGAGAAATCATATATCTAGAAGTCCCAAAATTTCGAGTAGTGTGGTTGTCAATCGTGATTGTGATGTATTTTGCACATTTACTTTCCCTATTTTTACTATCCTACAAGCCTCTGAAAGTGGAGTCCTTGCTTTTATTACTTAAAAATATTTTCCTTCGCTATACCACTTTAAATAAATTATTCTTTCATTCTAGAAAGAGCTGAAAGTTTTTTTGAGATGTAATAATATCTAGTTTATTTTGTTAACATTGTTTTTATTTATGTACCTACATACAAATTCCAAACAGCTGTGTAAGGTTCTAACAGTGACTTAGCCAATTGGTCCGTTTTTTGTCGGTTGAAAGATAAATTTTCTCAGCAATAAGCCCGCAAATGTACATTTATTCTGCAATAAATAACTTAGTAAACTATTCATTGAGAATTAAATTATGTTGCAAATAAAAAAATGGCTGTATAAGGTTCATACATTGGCAGTATCATTGGTTCGTTTTTTGTCGGTTGGAAGATAATTCTTCTTAGCTATCAGCCCGAAAATGTATATAAATTCTGCAATAAATAAGTAAGTAAACTATCCATTGAGAATAAAATAAATTATGGCACAAAAAATGAAACAAAACAAAAATATTGTTAAAATTACGATTTTCGCTACGAATTTATAAAATGAAATAAAAATTTAATTGAAATAGTCATTTTAGGGTAAAAAGTGGTATCATCGCCGCGTTGTGATGATATATATTTTTAAAATTTATTTATGAACAATAAATTATTTCCTTTCTAAATATAATTAAATTTATTCTCTGCATTCAGATAATACCCATTGTAAATTAGAATACAATGCATAGTTTCTAATAAACTTAATTTCGTGGGACTATTGATATCGGACTTTAGATCTTAACGACGCACTGCTGGATGGCGCTTTTGCCGTATTCTTCTACACTTCCCTGTCGTTGTGTTATTAAAATGTAATTTATTCAATTTTATGGCTTCATTCTCTATAAAATTTGAGCCCACTCGTCTCTTTGTAAGTGCACAATTATCCATTTAGTTATAGAAAATAATAAACAATGTTCATATATAACTTGTGAAGGAATACTAAAATAGAAGTAATCAAAACTCTGCAGGTATATTTAAAACCCGTAGAAGATTATAATTTAATTTTAATTTGAAATATGTTTTTATTTTGTTCATGGTAACATTCGACCAATTAATAATTGGACATTACAATTGAACGAACCACTGCGACTAGATTAGTAATTTGAGAAAAATCAGTTTTAATAATTGTAAGTTGATATTATGTCAGGAATATTGTAGATTAAAAAAATATTCTAAGTCTTCATCCGCTTCTTTTTAAAGATCCTCAGGATCTGTCTACGCCGCCGCCTATCGCTCTTATGGTGTTGACTACCAGCTATCTCTCCACCTTTTGGAGGTCTGCCTGGGGGTCTTCATCCTTCAGGATTTCCTCGAAGGGTGATACGTGGAAGTCTGTCTTCTGACATTCTATTAAATGCTCATTCCAGTATTGCCTTCGTTGTTATCTCCACCTCACGATATCTTTCGTCTTATACATGCTCCATATATCAGCGTTTCTTACGCAGTCTCGCAACGTGTTTCCGGTTATATGTAGATCGCAGAATTTTCGTCTCAGAGGTTCGGAGTTTGTGATGTAAAGTGATAAAATCATCCGTTTAAGTCTTCAAACATGCATCAGAATTTTTCTCATTGATTTTTTATAACATTTCACCTATGTAGATATAAAAGGTCAGGTCAGGCGTTAGAATAATTAGTTAGTATGTATGAGTAGATGACAATGTAAACTACATTGAAACTTGAACTTAACATAATTTAATGTAACATATTTTATGACAAGACTATAACATATCGCTCACTCCTTTCAAGAACGGCATAAATCAAAAATCGAAAATTTTCAGTTGTGCATGTTTTCGGAATGCCCAGAAAATGTACTAAATCCCAGTAAAAGAGGCATATTTTTAATTTAATATTTACTCGCTACAGGGCAGAAAGTGTTTTTTATGCATTTTGAAGAAAATGTATTATTTTATTTTATTTTTTAATTTACTTAATATTTTTCAAATGGAGAAAAAACCTTCAGGTTTTACCTAAAAAGATCTGTTGCACAGTAAAAAGTTAAATAAGTGGCTTGATATTTATTTTTTTTAAATGTTATTATATTCTTAAACTTTAAAAACGATGAAACTGAAAAATAAAGTTTATTTATTTATGACGTTCTTGAAAGGAGTGAGCGATATAACAAAGTGATTTCATATAATATTAGATTAAAACCAATATTTTTAGCTTTTCCACTGTATTTTTATTTGACCAGCGACCGGGTTTCGTCGTTACCGACATCATCAGACTGGATGATGTCGGTAACGACGGTCGCGCTGGTCAAATAAAAATAAAGTGGAAAAGCTAAAAATATTGGTTTTAATCTAATAATATATTCAAAATGCAATTCCATCACGAAGTGTCAGTGGATAAAATAAATCTATTAAAAAGTGATTTCAGCTAATCAGGAAGCCCCATGTATCTTTATTTTTATTTGCTGAAATTATTTAATGAGAAAGCCACTATTGTTCATGAAACTTGTTTCGTATTTCAGATCTAATGCATAGAATTCAACATGTAAAATGCAAAGTCGCAGTTAAAGTCTAAAACTACTTTTTTTACGATAATACAGCTTAAAGGTTTAATGTTTCTTTATTTATTAATCAATTACCTTTATGGGCGGTAATTAAAATTGTTGACTGCAACATAAAAGCATTATACTTTAACATTGTTTTTTTTTTAAATCAATTATTATGTCATTAATTTTATAACTTGTAATTAATTTTGTGCATAAAAGTAGATGGACTGTGTATTCAATAAAAAAATCACTTTGCTAACATTTTCTTAATATTATAACAACAATATAATTAACCTCTAACCTAATATAACGTGACCAAACTTAACTTATGTCAGTTTTTATGTATTTAAGCAAACCTGTAATTTGCGAAAATAATCAGTCATGTGATGTACCTAATTATGGTAATGTTATGTTACGGTTATTTCACATGTCCCAAACCACAGGTCGGAAACAATGGTTCGCGAGCGATAGGAGACTTTTTTAATAGTTGAGTATGGGCTCTTCAATGAAAATGTATGTAAAAAAAACATTTAAATTAATATAACTTAAATAGTCAGTTTTCAATTTCAGTCAGTGTGTTAAAAAAATACCGATATTTTATTTTATTTTCGGCTGGATTCAAATATGATCGTTATTAAAATTAAATTAAGAAATCTTTTTAATACAAATCTGAACGTAAATATGGTATATATTTTTATGTTTTTTCGTATTTTTTTTATCCAAAAATAAAATAATTTCAAAAGATGATGTGTACTTATTTTCAGATAATCTAGTATTGAATAACTAAAAAATAGTATTCTCATAAGGATTTTTAATCATTGCATTGCTTATATTTTTTTTTTACTGTTGATTTTGCCTACCACTGCCTAGTCGAATACCGTTTTGAGTATGAAACATACCTCGTAATAAATTTTTAAAGAAATAGCATATTTATAATCAAACTCAACATACTATATCATCTAAAAAATCTTTCAAGACCTTGGTAAAGTCATCATTTTGTTGCCAAGTGTGTTTAAAATAATAAAAATAAATTCAGGCGAATTAGTGTTGATTGTTCTACATCAGGTGTTGTAAAATGTTGGTTTAAAATAAAACATGTGCATTTTTAAACTTTACTTACAAATCTTCTGGCGTAAGGCAGAGGAGTTGGTTATTCTTATATCATTTATATGTGTGTATATATATATATATATATATATATATATATATATATATATATATATATATATATATATATATATATATATATATATATATATATATATATATATATATATATTTACATATATATATACATATATATATATATATATATATATATATATATATATATATATATATATATATATATATATATATATATATAAACTGTATATAATTATAAAAATGCAGAGAAGATCAAGTGCACACACCGATCCATGGAAAGATCCATGCTTGGTTTTAGCATGAGGGATAAAAATAAAAATGAATATACCAGGAAAAAAAAACAAAGTAGAGGACATCATGGATCGCGTGGCAAAACTCAAATGGGCAGTGGGCAGGACATATAGCGAGACAGGACCCTACAAGATAGACCTTAACAATTTTAGGATGGAGACCTTGGGAGAACAAAAGAGGTGTCGGAAGTCCCCAAAAGAGATGGTCCGACGATATTGTCGCTGTGAGGTGTAAAAACTGGCTGCAAGCAGCAACCAACCGGAGTAAATGGAAATAAAGGGAAGAGGGCCTATATCGAGCAGTGGAGGTCAGAGGGCTCATGAAGAAGAAGAAGAAGAAGAAGAAGAAGATATAATTGTAAATATATTGTTTCAAAACATTTAAAAAATCAAAACATAAATGAAACATAAATAAGCGGTAACAATAAATCGAAAACTTATAAAAAATACCTTTTATCACAACTTAAATTTAATTAACTGATCTGGTTTAAAAAAACCAAATAATTTTTAGTAAATTAAACACACCAAATTCATAATATAAACTCTTTTTTAAGAGGGGCTCATGGCATTGAGCCAACAAAAGAGATTGAGATTCTCTGGACTCTAATCATAACAAAACAGTGTTGGCGTAGTTTGTGCCGCAAGTGCAATGATTTTATTATAGAATTGACGCATCGAATGAGATCAGTGCGACCTCTGCTGCATTTATGTGTTTATTGTGAGTGCAATCGCTGCGTCATCATAAGAGATATATGCACTAATATATGAACCTTACTTCCTTGTGTTAACTCATTAATCGCATTCACTCAAAAATGCAAATACATGAATAGTAGGGTTTTTTTGGTATGGAGGAATATCAATTTTAACTATTTTTCTTAATCAGAATTTGAAATGAGATCATCTGTTACAATATCGTACATACGCTGCAATAACGATATGTTACACATATTAAAATATTTTTTATTTTATTTTTTATTAAAAGTATACAATGAAATACTTAATTCAAATAACGGTCGACTGCCGTAGAGGTAACGTGTCTTTCCATATCCGATTTTTTCAAAGAATGTATATTAGATATTTTTTTTTTTTTAGAATGTATCCCGATTTTTTTCTTTGACCTCTATCCTTTCACTAAATCCATTATTTTTAAAACCATATAATTATTTCGAATAAAAAAATAATTTTCAATGCAAAAACAGCGTTTTAAGAAAAAATCAATTTCGTAAAATGTTACCTGGATTTAGAGAAAATTAAGATGCAAGTTAACGAATACTGGGCCTTAAGTTTATTATTTTTTTATTTATTGCTGACGACTTTAAATATTGAAATTTATTTTTTTAAATACATATTTTTAATTATACAATGAAACTAACACGGTATCCGCGAGAGGGGGTTTGATTCATTATGGCTGCCTTTTGTGATATTTTCGTAAGAATCGATATTAATTGGATCTTTGATTTTAAAATACAATGAATTTTAAGTTTTTTTTTATTATTTCTAATTGTTTGTGACTCTTTCGTACACTTCAAACTGTGAACAAGGCATCATAATAAGGGTTATAGAAGACGACCGGTATATTAATATCCCTTTTTTATAAAACCTAGCATGATACACATGATATCATGTTTTTATAAGAAAACTAGAATTAATGATTTAGGTACTGGAATTGAAATCTGGTGACTATTAATTTAAACTAAAATTAACCAATTTAGTATCCAATTCCTATTTGTTTTTCGGTCATTTCAAAACTAGCTGTAAATGCCCACATAAAATGTGTATTCGATATTCAATTCACATATTAAAAGTTAAATATTTATTTAAAAACAAAGAAACATGGGGTCATAGGTTAGTTATTTATTGAAAGCAAAAAATAGAGCCTTTGTCGTAAAAGTTATTGCTGTAAATTTATCAAAAACATCGTCCCACTCATCTCCCACTCACATTTTTATATTAATACAACCAATACGTTATATCCCGGGTAATGCATATGTATGTACAATATTTTGGTATGTATTTAATTCTCGTGTTGTTTTTATTGTAACTATCGAACATGCAAGACGACTTTGAAGATCAATTTAAGGATATTTAAAAACATTTATATAATTTATATACATGTATATGTATATATATATATATATATATATATATATATATATATATATATATATATATATATATATATATATATATATATATATATATATATATATATATATATATATATATATATATATATATATATATATATATATATATATATATATATATATATATATATATATATATATATATATATATATATATATATATATATATATATATAAATATATATATATATATATATATATAAATATATATATATATATATATATATAAATATATAAATATATATATAAATATATATATAAATATATATATATATATATATATATATATATATATATATATATATATATATATATATATATACATATATATATATATATATATATATATATATATATATATATATATATATATATATATATATATATATATATATATATATACAGATCCGGCTCCGTAGTGTAGTAGTTAGCGTGTTTAGCAACCGTGCTGGAGGTCCCGGGTTCGATTACCAGGAGGGGGTGAGTATAAAATATTAGTGATTTTACACTCTAATATTTATTACATGAATAGTTATTAAAGTGTAAAATCACTTATATTTAAATAACCCTCCCATTCTGGGAACTATACCCGGGACCTCCAGAACAGTAACCGAGCGTGCTTACCATTACACGACGGAGACAGAGGTGAATTTTAGATTAAGATAATAAAAAAAATACCATTTCTACTCTGTTTGCATTCAGATTATAGTGCAATTCTAGAAATTTCAATATTCTCTTTCCTTTAGGGTTGATAAGGGATTCTATAAAATTATTAATTCATAACTTTAATTTAATTATTTAAAACGCTGTAATACTAATACGTTTACATGTATTAGTGTTACAGTGTTTTTAAATCATAATAAAGTGACGGGTAGGCCGATAAAAGTGATTATTTTTTTATGTTAAATAATGTACGTAGTACGTATATCATTTGCAAAAAAATATCCGCATGTAAAACATGTCTTACAAAATATGCAAATACCCCGAAAAATCCATAGATAAAAAAGATGTGTAGTATGTATAATATCGCCTCTGTACTGGCAAAAGAAAAAACGTTAAGTCGATAAACCTGAATGTTTAATTTATTTGAATTCTCGAAAAAGATTTTCACTAAACCAATTTGATTTCTTTTTTTGATAATTTTGCACCGGAAAATTGAATCGCAGTTTCATGAGCTTTTAGTCGGAAATATAGGGTTAAGTTCTCATTTTTAACTTTATACTCTGAATTCATTCACCATAGGTTATTTTCTAAGTATTCTGTATTTTTTTAATATAAGAAATGCCAAAAAACATTGAAATAAAAATTTCTAACACTTGAATTCTAGAAAGATCCTTTTAAGAGAATCAATATCTTTAAAAAAATACTCAATAGGTGTATTATTTAAATAATTTCTGAATTATAATTGGTAAAAATCCAACAAAAAAAAGTATTTTTACTGTAAAAGGACACACGATTTGAAATAAATATGTTTCTAAAAACGATTAAATATGTATTTTTGAATTATCTTTGAACATTAACTTTTTTACTAACATTTCTTGGTGGAACTAACTTTACATAATAAAACAACAAAAAGTTATGTAGTTGTTGTTTTATTATATTTTGAACTATTTAACGAAATACATAGCTATTTTTTGACTAAACGCATTTCTTTCGTGAATTTGTGTTAAAGTAGGAAAACATCGTATGTACATAATTTAAAATGCTTTTTTATTGAATCCGAAGATCTTTTCTATGTGATTTACATTCTCCTTAGCAAATAATTCAATGCGATTAGCATAAGAATATGTACCGTGAGAATATGCGCTACCGAACCGTTGACGATGAATTATTTTTGGCTATGTTGATCGACTATGCAAATTGTATTGAATCTCGAACTTTACATATTTTAATATAACATATTCCTCTAAGTCATGGAACCACTATATTGAAAAATAAGCCCAAATTTAAAATATTCAAGTAGAAGTAAATAATTTCAACGTTTAGTAATAACGAATGTTCGGTTTTGAGGAGATAAATTAAAATGGAAGATTGATATTAGTAATGTTAGTAAATAACCACTCACCGACTACTTCTGTCTACCGGTTTCGAGACGTACCCGTCTCTTCGTCAGGACATACACTACAATTTAACAATCATGCGAACAACACTTCACCACACCCACTTAGTACTATTCACATACACTATCACTACACATGCAAAACATGCAGAGCGAGTTGTTAGTCCCACCATGCTTTTGGGAAACTATGGTGGGACTAACAACTCGCTCTGCATGTTTTGCATGTGTAGTGATAGTGTATGTGAATAGTACTAAGTGGGTGTGGTGTAGTGTTGTTCGCATGATTGTTAAATTGTAGTGTATGTCCTGACGAAGAGACGGGTACGTCTCGAAACCGGTAGACAGAAGTAGTCGGTGAGTGGTTATTTACTAACATTACTAATATCAATTAAAATGTTTGACCACAAAGTAAATGCTTTGAATATAAATAATAAAATGGAAGAACCCAAAATTGTTTGCATGAACAGATTTGTGTGGCGCTCTATTCTCTTTCCCTACCCCAGCGGAGAAGCGGCATAATGTTTGTTTAATTAGTTAGTTCAAGTGTTAAAATATTTTAAAACATGAAATTTTAAAACATCTCAAAAAATGAGATAGAACATTTTTACACCCAAATAAGATGCTTGCCAAAGATATTCCTTAATATTTAACATCGTTTGGACATGATTTGCTCTAACTTTTTGATCAAGGCATCACTAAATTTGTTTTTTATTTATTTTTATTTATACTGACTTTTTTCATGTTGTTTTTAATTAAAGATAAATATTTGTGTTTTTACTATTTACATATATTTTTCAATTCCAAACTATTTCTGTGAGCCTAAGCGGCTCATTATTAGAAATAGGTATCAAATTGTGGTAGAGTAGGTTTGAACCGAGAAACTCTGACTTAAGAGTCCGCGACACTAACCACGGGACCACAACCCGACACCTTTTTACTTGCAAACCATCGTAAACGCCAGTAAGTTTATGTATTGAATGTTAAATCAAACACTGTTTTTTTTAGTCTACTAAGTTGTATTTTATTGCTATGTTTTAAAAAACACATAAAAATCAATTTTGTGACGATTGTTTCGCCTAGTTGTGGCATTTTCAAACAAAGCTAGTAAGGTATACACCCATAATTACAATTAATATCGTTTTGTTTAAGTAAATCTACTCCAATACGCATAGATAAAATCTGTTAAAAAATATGCTTCAGAGAAATCTTTGGAATATCCTTCGATCTCTTTGAGAGTTTACGATTATTTTAAGGTAAGAATATGAATATTTATTTTGAGGCAGATTGAATAAAATTAAACGATTTTCAATTACTTGGCAGTTACGGCGTTTTGCTGGAAAATGGTGTATTTTCAGAAATATACATTTAATAAGACGTCATTTCAAAGCGTGTTGTATCTAGAGCGAACATCAAAACCAGATAAATTTTTTTAATGATTTTTATTAGCGAATGTATTTTTAGAATAAATGTTTTTATATATTTAAAAAAATTACTGGAAATAAATTTAAATTAATTAATGTAATTTTAACTTGATATTTATATACTGTGCATACAAAGTTGAAAATGATATACAAGTTCTTTTATTAATTTTGTATTTTTTGTACCTCCTTGTAAAATTTGCAACACTTTATTAGGGCCAATTAGGCTAATATGGGAAATTTAATTACCTGCATTTGTATAAATGATTATAGACTAAAAGCATACTTTGTTTGTTTATATGTTGTATCTAATTATATGTACTCATTCCGCTTACAATCGCTTATTATTCAAAAGTAAAATGCAATGCATACTTATATTCATATAAAATGAACAGATTATGTTTTTCTTTGCACATAAGATGAGTAATTGATTCTAGAAATAATTACGGTGAGCAGAATTTATTCTCTGTAGTAAACAATAAAAAAACAATATAGCGTTACATATCGCTCATTCCTTTCAACAAAGTCATAATTCAAAAATCTTGATTTTTCAGGATATCGTTTTTAAAGTTTAAAAATATAATGAAATGTTTTAAAAATAAATATCAAGCCACTTACTGAACTTTTTACTGTGCAACAGATTTTTAGGTAAAACCTGAATGTTTTTTCTCTATTTGAAAAATATTTTTTTATATTGAAAAAAAAATAAACAATACATTTTCTTCAAAATGCAAAAACAAGATTGTCTGCCCTGTAGTGGGTAAATATTAAGTTATAAATGTGCCAGTTTTGCTGAGATATAGTACATTTTCTTGACATTTCGAAAACATACACAATTGAAAATTTACGATTTTTTTTATATATGACGTTGTTGAATGGAGTGAGCAAAATATACCTTTATGATTTATTATTATATTATTATCGTGTAAAATAAAGGTATGTTGTATGGAACTTGGGCAGAAGTCTAATTTTATCGCAAGATATTTTTACTTTACGAAATTTTTATAACGCCTGTAATATTTTTTTGATTTCGAATGAGTCCTTTTTTTAATCACCAATGTTGCATTTTTACCCTACCAGCGGTATATTAAAAAAGATTATCAACGTAGATGAATAAGACAAAATCTGATCTCAATTATTTTCTATTGTATTGTCTAAAGTATTGCTTTTCGATCATTAACAATATTGAGCCAATCCAATTATTTAAACACAAATGATCGATTTATAAGATTTTTATTGATTTCTCAACAAAGATGAAATATATTAAATAAATATAATATACTCATCTCAATTATTTCCCTTCATATTATTAATTGATCATTAATAAAATTTTGCATCCAATGTTTTAAACATAAGTTTAGTATTGATTTCTCAAAAAAGATGAAGGAAATTAAATCATGGTTAATTCTCATTTTTAAAAAATACCAACGTAATGCGTGTGTGTGTGTGTGTGCATATAACATTTTTAAACAAAATATAAGAGAAATTTCCTTAACCCTTTGAGGACAAAATATTTAACTCAATACATTTTTATTTCTAGAAATTATTTACAAATAAGTGTAAGTGTAAACAAAATTTTACTGAAAATTGTGCACACAGGTTGATACAATTTTTATCCCTCAATAAAATTCAAAATACACATTGTGTACCTGGTGGTTAGCAACAAAGACCATGTTTTATAAAGTATAAATAAAAGCTTTTACTCTTGAAAATATGAGGTAATATATAACACTACTTATTTTTAGTATTTTTATGACTATAACTCACCAGTCATTTTATTTATTTCGTTCAATAACCTCACAAAATTGATAAACTAAGATACAGATAACCTATAAATATCCCGACATGTGCACATCGCCACAATAAATAGTCTGAAATAAGCTCCAAGACAATACCAACATGAAATCTATACAAGCACTTTTTCTGTTACATAGGCAACACATATTGCACTACAGTTTTAACTTGAAACCTGTAGGCACATAGACAATTTATTTTAAATTTGTTAGCAGCAGTAACTAGTTGTCCTGAAAGGGTTAATCATGTTTGATTTGACCCCACCATTGTTTAAACAGAAAGTTAGGAAGGTCACATTATAACAACTCACCGCTCGGCACAGCGGGCGACAGACCCGACCAGGTAATAAATCTCAAAATCCACGAAAAATTATACTTTTACATAGTTGCAAGAATTTTTTCTCAGCCAATTAAAAAGCATTCAAATTTCAAACTGTTTGATCACGACCACATGAATGTATTTGAATTAGGGGAGAATTTAAATGATTATAAGTATAGGGTTAAGTTTGTTAATCTATGTATGCAAATTACTGCAGTTTCGTGTCGGGGGGGAGACGCATGCAACGGCGCTGGTAAATTTCTGAAGGCCCCACGAAGAAGGGCGACTACACATTGTTATAATATACAAAGGTCGCGATATTGAAGAAAAAAAACCTTTTTGCTTACCACACCAACTTTGATTTATAAGTTATGAGTCGTGCGCTTTAAAAAGATACTTTTATAGTTTGTTTGTTATATGCAATAGGGGAGAGAATGCACTGTAAAGCTTCAACTTTTGAACCAGTGTTAAGTATTTCGCTTCCGTTTTTGGTGATTTGCATGCGCAAAAATGCATAATTGCATTTTTAACGTGTTTTCAAACTGTAATATTTAACTAAGGTCATTTAAAAATACGTCATTATTTTATTTAACAATTTATTTGAGTTTGATCTAAAAATACACGTATTTTGGATTGTAATTTACAGAAAAAGTATACGTGCCTTTACTTATTGTAGATATTTAAGGATGTTGTGTAGAATATGAAATTTTAAGGTTATTTTACTTTTTCTACTTAATATTTTGAAAACCATGCACAAAGCCCCGTATTTAAATATTTTTTATTTCGTAACGATTTTTAATACTTTGCCTGATCACCAAATAATAAATCTCTTTAGATTATTAAAAGTAAAAATATAATTAACAAATAATAATTTTTAAAAGTAATTTTTTTTTTAATTGAAATCTAATTATTTAAATCTAAATTGAGATACGTTTGTGTAGGTATATCGATGCTTCGATGAAAAAAGTACTTAGTATCATATAATATAAAGAAATACGTTACGTTATAAGAAAAAAAATTACAAAATTTCTTTATTGTATTCATATGAAGTTTTGAAATTACTCTACAGGAAAAAAAAACTATCTTTACATTAAATACAACATTTGCGAATGTGTACCGCGATTTTCGTAAACTTAAAATTTAGTCCATGTAGGTACTATTAAGCGTTTAATCTACCCAAAAAATCAAGATGGCGCATTTTAAAAATTCATTTCAGGAACTAATCTATGTCTTCTACTTTACTCGATGAAATTATTTTTTATTGATGTTTCTTATTATGACGACCCGGCCTTGAGAAAAAAATAGAATCATGACTTGCTAATTTATTTAAATAGATGTGCATAAAGTACCGAAATGTTTGGGCACCCTTCGTTTCGAATTATGTCCACCTGGTTTCCCGTATGCAAATTGGTCTTAGCTGATTAAGCATCCGGAGAAGCTTCGGACTTATTCAGTATCGTGAGAATATTTCAGGGTCGGTACTCAAATGAATATAATCTTAAAGGGGTTGATGTATGGAAACCAAATTATATTGACTTCTGGCAGCTTAAGGGCTGCTTTAAATAGGTACCTAACGACAATAATCATCCAAGTTCGGGCAACGATTCTAGATATTAAAGTTTAAGATCGTTTTTATATTTAAATGACTTTTTTAGTGCAACGTTTTTATTATTTATTGATTCGGCATTAACTTTGTGGAATGACATGTTGATTATTTAAAAAAGAAAAACACTTGAAAATACCACATTAATGAGTTTTATTTATATATACGACTAGTTTCGAAAACTTACAGATGTTTTCATCTTCTGGTAAAAATTAAAACTTAATTTTTACCAGAAGATGAAAACATATAATAAACGTATATATAAATAAAACTCATTGATGTGCTCTATTCAAAAGATTAACTTTTAAAAAATTAAGCAATACTTTTTCACTTTAAAAACGTGAAATAAAATCCAGTATTGTGTAATGAGTAATTTCAGCATTTGCAACCTAAACTGTTTTTGATTAGTAACTTAATTTTATATTTTTTTGAGAAATAAAAAGACTTTGTGTTTTGATCCACAAGTCTTGGTATTTCTCAAAATATTATATATCAATATGATCCACAAAGTTAATGCTTTCAATCTTCAAAACTTAATTTTAGTTGGAGACATATATTTAATATATTGAAGACGTAATTTATTGAATACCATGATATGAAGAATATTTTTTCAAAACAATTTTACATTTATATTCCACACAATTCAATACATTTTTGAGAATGAAAAAGTATGTTTACATGAAAAAAAAAGGTTTTGTATTTTTATTTTTACAAACTGCAATTCCCGGATTTTTTAACTTCAACAATATTACTTCAATCTTTTAATAATAACTTCAACAAGTAAATAAATAAAAAAAATGAAAAAAAACCTTTTCTTCTGGACAGGGGTCGGATTTTAATAAAAAATGTTTTAACTTTCTTCAAATCATGTTAATTAAATTTTAAAAAATGCAAAAATCATATATGTAAATTGATAACTTGTGAACATAATATTATTAATCCTCTTAATTAAATTTTATATACATATTTTGATATTCTAATAAAATTTAACATTTTCATTTTATCAATCCAGAGAATCTCATGAAGCAGTCAATGACCTTCTGGACGTTATCATGCGTATATTTTACTTACTATGTAATATTAATTTCGACGTGCCCTACATAAAGTGCTCTAACTACATTTTTGTCAATTTTGAGATATTTGGTGTATGTTATCAACTGACCGTTATCTACAAATATAAACAATAAAAAAATATACAAAATAAATTACGCCTAGTTTTCAGGCGTATAAGACGCTATCTACATCGAATTTTCGAAATGAACTGAACTCCTAAAACGCCAACTAATTAATTTTGACGAAGCGTAAAGTTTAAAAATGATTTAAAACATTATATTACCGTGTTTTTGAATGTTTAATACTAGTTTACAATTTCAGATAAAACCGTGAATTAATAATAAAAATACGTTGAAAAAATCTTCTAAGCTCTCTCCTGTAGAGTAACAGATTTGCAGATAGAGTACTTTACGTAGGGGCCGTCGATATCATCCTGACTAAAATCAGTAATGTTGTCCGTTTCTATTACGACAAGTTTTCGCATAGGAACGAATAACAGGTTTTTAGCTTCTGAATTCAATAGCCGAGTACAAGACCATTGATTTGTCCATTTATCACATCCACTATGTAAATTTCTATCTAAACTCCGAGCCTACGTTTTACAACGTATTTCACCAAAACGACAGAAATTTTGGACAACGTGGGCCTAAGATGAGGTTTACTGAAAGAGTTGTCTCTAAACAAGTTGTTTTGTAAGAAAAGCAAACGTTGGAACTCTCGAATTTGTCGGGTAAACAGCAATCGGTACGAGTCAAAGGAAATCTCTGCTGTGTAAGCAGATTCGGGCGTCAATATTCTTTTCCTGTGCCGGACAAATTATCTTACATAGGAATTGGATTTAGCATTGTGAAATGTGAACAAACGAGCATTAAAATCGGTCACCGTTAAGAAAAACCTAAAGAACGAGTGACGATAAATATACTTCTATATAAAGCATCACCTTATTGACAAGATAGTGTATTGTTTAATAAATTAATACGAATGTGCGACAAAACGACGTATGATAGATGTTCGAATAGTGAAATAAGGAAGGAATGCAAAGCTGAGATAAGCATTATCGATAAAATTCAGAATGTTGTGTTGAGATGGTTTGGACATGTATAACGAATGAGTGGGGAAAGAACGGTAAAACAAATTTATGAGGCGAATGTAATTCGCCTCATAAATAATGGAAAAGGAGCAGAGGAAGACCGAAAAAACATGGTACTTGAAAGTGGTCAGGTTAGGATTCGTAATAATCGGCGGGTATGTATGAGGAGATGCATGAACGTGGAAGAGGCGAAGAATGTTTGCAAAGACACAGTGGTGTGGCGTTCTATTCTCTCTGCCTACTGCCAACCCCTGCGGGGAAGCAGCGTGATGATTAGTAAGTTAGTTAGTTAGTTTAATATAAAAATTACAACAAATAACAACAATAACTGTCTTAATTCTGAATTTTGAGTTTGGCATCCTGAATCAGTACGGAAACAAGTTTTAAACTGTGGTCATAATTAACGAATTTAAATTTACATTATTTAAAACAGATTTTTTGATATTTTTCACAAACGCCAGTGCAATAAATTAAATTCAGGTATTTCTTTTAGTTTGATAAGAGTGAAATACCTTATCCTAACATACGGCAACTAAACGTCACGAGCCCTAATAAAAAAAATAAAAGCAGACCAATCGCATTGAGGGCATCACCGTCAAACCAAATTACACGTCTATGAAAATTGTATCTAATCTAATATACGAATAAAAAAATCAAACAACAGTCCATATATTTTCTCAACCGTTTTGTTGATACTTTGTGGCACATTTTATAAACTTTGTAATATAAAACTCAAATTTTGTTTTAACCACTTTTTTTGTTACTTTTCTCCAACCAGTTTTGATAAGCACATTGTCATCTTCAGGAGTGGATATATATATATATATATATATATATATATATATATATATATATATATATATATATATATATATATATATATCCCTTGGTATGATAAGGTGATTGTCATCATTAGTCCATACCTGAAGATGACAAGGTTCTTGTCGAAGCCGGTCGGAAAAAGCACCAAAAATGTGGTTAAAATCAAAGTTTTTAGTTTCATTTTTTAAAGTTTTAGTTAAAATCTTAAATATGATGAATATCAGTGTGAAATGACTGCCAAAATTGAGATGGGCTGGTCTTCAGGGTATAGTATGATTACATGTTTATATACCTTTGCATGTAATAATAGGTCATTTTTCTATATTAACATACCTAAACCACATAGCCTAATACCAACGTGATGTTTATTTCAAAAGATGTGAGGTAAAAATAATAATTTTAACACTCATGGCCTGACGTTATTATTATGCGCTACAACGGATGTCTAAATGTATTTGTGGCTTGCGGTTACGAGATAAATGATTTTACCACATAAAATGTTCCACTCGTTGAATGATTTCGAAGCAAATAATATTGTGCTTTATTTTTTTCACAAGTCACTTGTGGACTTTATACCGAAGGATGCCACCTCAATGGATTTATCGAACCAAGTATCAAAGGTTAAAATAATTGTAATATTATGCAAAGAAATATAGTGGAACCCTTTTATACGCCCATTCAAGCACTCAAACATATTGTGCCACATTTTGGAGAGAAAAAAAATTACTCGCCATTCATATGTTTGCCTGGTATTTTATTTGTTCATTTTACATCGCTTGGTGGTAAAATAACCTCCATATTCGATTCAGTAGATAATATATCAAATTACTAAAAAAAAAAATAGAAATCATTTTTAGAGTGTCATGAAAGTATATGATTTGTACATGTTTTGAATAAAATAACCCTGGTTTTCTTCCATAATCGTCCTTTTATTATATTTACACTTTCAGCTCTAGATACCCGTTACAGGTAAAGTGTAGTAGTCATTTATAAAATAAGTAAATTCATCTATGGAAAGCTAAAAATAAATGTTTTAATAAACAATATTTTTTTAAATGTTTTTCGTAGATACTTTGTGGCAAATTTTATAAACCTTATAAAAGTAAACAACTTTGTTTTAACCACTTTTTTATTATTAGTACACTTTAAACAACCGGTTTCGACAAGAACCTTGTCATCATCAGGGTTTATTAAATTCTAAAATATTAAAATACTCAATGTTAATTACATTCCTTTACTAAAAACTTCTAAAATAATAATTTCGTCATCCACTGTTCATTTCACTATCTTACCACGGGATATTTTTCTTCTTTATTTTCATACACTCACAATTCAAACACATTGCAATTGAATACGATAAGGTTGGTTCAAACATACTCTGCAGATTTAATTTATCGATTTCAAATTAATGTCATAGTTAAACAGACTTCGCTCAATATCCAATACAAAATATTTCAATAATATACGACCTAAACTAATTAATATAAATATGACTTTTATTCTCTTTTATCCATATTTAGTAGCGGATTTGTCAGATTCATCATAACTGGTTACATAAAGCATGATTTGCATAAAGGATTATATTCACCGGTAATAAATAAAGAGAATATCAGTCTTATGAAACAAGGGTATGCTTCAAACATTTTCGATTTTTCTGAGATAAAAATATATTTACGTTATCATGCTTTCATAGAAGTCAACTACCAAATACTATGAATATGAATATAAATATAATATAGATTTTATAGTATCTTTAACTTTTTTGTTTAAAGCAAAATAAAATGAAAATTGAATGATGTATACAAGTGATACGTGAAGTCAAATGGCCGCAAAATTTGCGAATCATCCGCCATGATGGAATCACACCCCCATAGATCGAACTGAACACCAATCGAATGCTCTCAATGTATCTCAACCCCCAATTTTACACATGATCGGTACTCTTTCATTCATATTACACCAGTAGCAATTCTCCCATACGGAGGGAGGGTGATCAATACCTTTCGATATTCCGAATCGCATATTCACCCCCGTTTCGTGCTTGCTACAGATAAATAGAAAAATTATGTACCTCCCCTGTTGGATATACCACCCTTGAATTGATATATTTTAAATGAATGATAAAGAGAGTGTTATATTACGTATTAATGCTACAAAATATTATATTTTTTGGTTTGTATTTGCTTTAGTAAGGATAGATTGATTTCTATCCATTTTTCTTTCTCTACAATTTTTTCTCATGCAATTAAATGCATTTTTATTCATTAGAGAACTCCGAACATAATTAGAATACTGATAAGGGTCGTATGCAAATAATAAGTAACCGCATATCCAAGTCCGATCTGTACAATATTTTTTAACGTCTCACGCGCTCTAAAATGTAAGCAAATACATATGTAGAACGCATATAAGCGTCTCCCGCTCTCTGCCAACAGTATATAAAAGACGCCTTAAGCGTTTCCCGCAAACAATGTGTTAATATCAAAAGAAGCGTATACTATTAATTTCGTAAATTTTACGATAAACATATTCATTTCGCTTAATGTATATGGCAAAATCAAATCAATGTACAAAGCAATGCTATGTGGCATAAAATAGCCATGTGCATTTTTTTTTATGAAAAAGGTAATCGAATTGTGAAGGTCCTCTCCAAAAAGTTACTATTACAATATTACATTAAAAAATCTTTAAATTGCCAATCCGTTCTGTTTACTATATTCTATCGAAATCTTAATTAAAGTCGCGACAAAACGAGACCAATCCTGTATTAAACCAATATGAAATCATTAAATCGCTTCAAAACGTAACAATTTTACAAGCAAGAAATTCCTGATAACATAAAATCATTTATGTAACGTTTTGGTGAGGACCTCCACATTTGTAGTTGAATGACCCCAAAACTCTGATTTAGATTTGGCGACACTAACCACGGGTTCACAACGCAACATATGTGACAAATTTAAAATTAAATGCAAAAAAGATACATGAAAAAATAACATGTATCCAAAAAGTAATTTCATAAGGCGAGTAAGGACGAGATTTTTGCAGCAAAAATTCAAATAAAGACTACTTTAAAAAAAAATAGACTAGTATGAAAAACACCTGCAGACTTTTGGTATTAAATACGTAATGACTACGCCACTGCATTTAATAATTTACACATTAATACGATCTTTTATTTGAGCAAATTTGTCCGCCTACGTCCATAAAATGGGTAAGCATCGTAAAATTGATTTCTTTAATGTGTAAAAATAAAATTCATTTTAATTAATTTAAAAAACCCCGTAAAACTCGTTTTTAAATACACTATTAAATATACTTATTTACATCTTCAGGGTACAAATTCAGTAATTTCGAACTATAATGCATTTCAGTTTATGCAGAATGAATACGTTTTACTTTAATTTAATCCAATGACGTGTGATTGGTTTTACGTTTGGAATTTATATGTGCGAATTATTGATATTATGAATAATAAAATGCTGTGGAATATATTATGCACGTTTAATATTTTTTCACCTTTGAATGCCAATAAGGAATAAAATCAATTTTATGTACTTTATAATAAACAATTAATTACACACCTTTTGATCTGTCTTTCCTGCGCTCGTCATGAAGTCAGTATACTTCAATGTTCTTGACTAAGGTATTTTTTCGGCTTTAAAGGTCGATAAAACTATTTATTACACCAATATTAACCTATATAAAAAATAACTAACTAACCATCACGCAGCTCCCTGGAGAGGTGGGTAGAGTGAATAGAACGCTACACCAATCTATCTTTACCTCTTTCACATTCATACATCTATTCATACATATACGATGATTATTCTGACTTCTAAACCTGGCCATCTTCAAGCATTTAAAATGGTTAATTATGCCAAGTTTTTCTCGGTATATATATATATATATATATATATATATATATATATATATATATATATATATATATATATATATATATATATATATATATATATATATATATATATATATATATATATATATATATATATATATATATATATATATATATATATATATATATATATATATATATATATATATATATATATATATATATATATATATATATAAATACAAAAAATATCTTCAATAATCTTTAATATGCTTTGTAATATATAATATAATATATTATATAAATGAAGTGGGTATGCACCTCATTCACCTGTAATTCTGACGTTAGTAATGCATTTTGAAAGCTTGAAAAATCAAATATTAAATAAATAAAAATAGCGCAACTGGAAAAATAATTAAACTGATTTTTATGTCAGACTTAAACAATTTCATTTAAATCTACATTTGACCTGATGATGGTTTTTTAACGTGGTTATTACACAAAGGGAACGAAGAGTGATAAGGAGAGGGTTATATTACCACACCACAAAGTTAATAATGCTTTAATTATATATAAAATTAAATAAACTATTTTTTAAATAAAAAAATCTAGCCCCACAACAGGAACGTTTACTCCTGTTGGGAGTCGTAATAGTATGTAGTTATATTAAACTGGTTTGTCTGATATTCAAATATTCGCGTGGGGGTATCTCAAACATACGACTAGGAGCATGACGCAATACTTTTATCACGCGTGATGTTTCTAGCTGAAAAAATGGCAATCTAAAAATACTTTTTGAAGCAACTTTTTTTTATAACATATTTGGTATGAAGACAATGTTCAAAGTGAGAAAATAGTCTCTCTGCTAGTTTTTTTTCTTTCTAGAGTGTTTAATGATTATCGGCTTGGATGGATACTAAACGCCTAGAACAATATATTATTTGCATCTAAAAACAGCAAAGATATGCCAGGTATAATTAAATAATAAAAAATATATCTGAATATGATTAATTTGAGATGTGTACGTGTATATTACAACTATTAGTAGTATGCACATTTTTGCACGTATTGAATGAGGAATAGGTATTGTATTACGTGTTTTGGTCCATTTGCTGTCAAGAGAATATTAACGTTATAAGTTCCTTATAAATATGTACCTAACTTCCGACTCCTGATCTGAGTACAGCCATTTTTTTTAATTCTTTTTATCATTCCATTCCAAGTTTTCCTCGGTATTTCTTTGCTTTTATATTTCCTACTACGTTTTCCACATCAATTTATTATTTTTTCTTTCTTCACTCATTCGTTCCACATGCATAAATCATTCAACAAACTTTTCTTAATTTTGATCGACTATTTTTAAATTACCCTTGCATTATTTCCTTGTATCACCATTTAAACGTCATTCATACATCGTTTTGCTGCACATTCGTCGCACAGTCAACTTCTATCCTTCTTTTGCCAACTCCGTGCCTCACTTCCATGGCATACATTTCATTTGGATTAAAACCAGGACTCCGTTAGAACTCTTTTTCTCCTCTTAACCTTCCATTGTGTTACATAGATCCATGGTTTTACCATGGTTTTATTTTGGGGCATCCATACATGTAATTTGTATGGGTATTATAATTATATGAGAAGTAAAAAAAAATTAACTGTACTTAATAAATAATGCAGCGTCACCCCTTGGCTTACGTCCCACCGCGTACCAGAGATTTAGAATAATAATTTAAGGCCCGAAGTCTCATCTCACACTTGCGCAGCTGATGTTTTTTATGACACCGTATTAAAACATGCAAATTTTCATATGTTGCATATTTATTGACTCGTATCTTGTCAAAACGTATGGATATGAATACTGAGGTCGTGGAACCGTAGTATACTACAGCGCAGGTGTGAACTATATTGAGCCGTGTTTTTTTCATAAAATATGTTTTATTGCTTGTATGTATCAAGATTTATGTTTTTTTATAAAATATTTTTTTGTGGCATTATGCTATAAATTCAAGTTCTATTTAATAGATACAAACGTTTAAATAATATATATATATATATATAAATATTTAATAGGTATCGTACATCTAAAATAAAGACATTAAATTAAAACTTTTTTCTTCTCATAGATGTCTCTTATGAAATTCTAGTGATTCAAGCACTATGTTTCGAATTTCAATAATATATAAAGAAGTTCCAAGAATTTGAGTATTGTTGATGTCAATCGTAGGTTGAATTGGTAAATGTAACTCGTATGTAAAGTAATCACTTAAACCAGCCTTTGATGGCCGTGAGCCCCGTAATGCCAAACTTTCATAAGAAATGTTGTAGACAAATATCTCAAAATGCTAGAACGTTTTGAGAACGTTCAAAGTTCTCGAAACGAAGCTTTGCTTCGATGCCTGTTTTTCTCTGTCGATATCATTGTCGATGCAATAGCACATTGAGAGCTATAGATGCCTCCCCAATAAACGATATAAAAAACATATGATGTCACTCCGTAACTTGAGACAATAATTGAAATTCGTTTGTTGTACCTACAAGGTGAAGGTGTGTGAAAATATACATGTCAAATTATTAATATACATAATAGGTAAAAAGTCTTTCTATGTAATATGACAAGTGTGTATGTTGGTATGTCCACAAGACACGAACGTGACAAATATGATTAAGCACATATGGCAGGTGTTATCGCGGAGAAATTCTTCGCTTTGATGATGTCACCCTGAAATTTGTATGTATTGTGTGCGGCGCGTCCTTACAGGAGGCACGACTGCATAATCTCCCGATGGCCTCTCCAGAATGCTGATAAGACCCGAACTGGTATTTTACTCCACACCCATTTCGCTAAGGGTTCTACTACTTTGGCTAAGACATTCCTTGACTAACGAGGGTTTGAAAGTGAATCAAATTTTGGATTCTAGAAACTGATGCTTACTACTGGGATGTCCTATAAAGAAGCTACTCCCCAATATACAAACATAAATTAACTGAGGTTAATCGCACCATAATCTTTCAAATATTCGTAAAATATACTAGTTCAAAGAATTCTTGGTACTAACTCTAATGTATTTTTTTATACACTTTCAAACCCTCCTTAGTCAGGTAATATTTTAATAACTCGACACTGGCAACACTCAAAATTGGTGAAAAGCTATTAAAAAGAAGAAGAAGAACGTAATATTTTAACTAAAGAAGTAGAACCCTAGAAATGGATGTCGAGTGGATACCAATTCTTGATATTCTAATGTACCTATAGAAGTGAAGCATTGACTAGTTTTTATCATGAACTTACAAGGACGATGATATTTAGATATTTATAAAATTAATCAACTTTGTTCTAACCACTTTTTTATCAATACAATTTAACCTACTGGTTTCGACAAGAACCTTGTCATCATCAGAGTTTTTAAAAAAAAAACATTAAAATATTCTCACTAAAAACTTTCACACACTCCGTAAAAAATCCTAAATCATTTAGGAGTGTGTGGAAGTTTTTGGTGAGAGTATTTTAATGTTTTTTTTAAAACCCTAATGATGACAAGGCTCTTGTCGAAACTGGTAGGTACATTATTTTCCAAAAACACGTAATTTAATTTTAACCCAACCTTGCTATATCGTACAACACAGAAATGGATATTTTTAGTACCCTGTACCGAAAATAATAAAGAATATTTAATTGTTGATCATTTGACATTTTCTCCTACGTGAATTTATACTCGTATATTGATATACAAATGTCATTTGGAAAATATATGTTCCGTTAAAGATGTATGGAGCGGAAGCCAAAAATAGCGTTTTAAAATTATTGTCAAAAATATCAGCGGGGGTCTCTTGTATCTCGTAAACCATATATACTCGTGTATTGTTACTTTCTTATCAAATCTTATAGAAAATGTTAAAGAATTAAAATATTTTTTTAGTCTAATGCAAAAGTTGATAGTGTACCTCTTACTGAATATCGCGTCGATATTTAGTAACTAAATTCATGAATGGGAACATCATCTTTTATTCACAGCATTTTAAATTTTATTCACAACATTTCCAAATCCTCGATGTCTCCACTTAGGAGTTATTGAAATTTCAACATAAATGAAGAAGAACATGGAAGTCTGAGTACTGACAGGGCTTACGACCTGTCATAGGGAGGTAAAAGCGATCACTTTATACAAGTATAACATTTTCATTTAACGTAAAGTGTATCATTTTATCCGTGATCGACAACCACAATACTAAAATTTTTGGAACTTGTATATATATCCTTAAATTGACACGCTTTGTGATACATTCAATATCATTATCAAACACCGTATGAGAAACTTAAGTGACCTTGGGACTTGTTTTTTTTTATCAGTAGGAGATGGACAATAAGGTGGAGGCTTTAGTCACTCTCATATTATTAATTATGGATTGATTATTATTAATATTTTTATGGATTTCGAATGTCTCAGATTTCTAATTTTTTTTAAATGTGAAAGTTGAATATAAATTTTCATGGAGTCTTTTGACTTAACGAATTTTTAATGAAAATGATAACAACAATTCAAATTAAATTGTATTTCATATTAAAGAAGCTAATGAAACAAACACAAATGCTATTAAGAGTAACAAAATTTTGAACAATTAGTATGACGTGTGAATGCCTAGTAAAAACCACGCAGTTCGCTTATTTTTAATTGCGTTAAAATGTACCGAGTCAGATGCATAGTATTCATAAGTAGGGCCAATCAGTTTTGGCCCAATTGAAATCCTGGACGACCCCCGGGAAGAATTCCCTGTCTCCCTATTTCTAACACGAATGAGAAAAGAAAAATAATGTTACATCCGAAATAATTTACTCATTAACAAGCTTATTAATTTTTACATCATGTTTCTTATTTTTTTATTTTTTATTTTTTTATTTTATATATTTACATTTTTAAGTACAACATAATACAATTTTAAACATTTACACGTATGGCAAACTTATAGTTTTAGATTCGCTGTGCCTCTCCAAAAAAAGACTGAGCTCTTGTGCTTGGAGAGGGACTTACACTCAAGGCTTAATGTTTTAATTGTATTTTTAATCGTATTTTAAACGAGTACCTACATACATAAATACATATTCATATAAACCTTATGGGTTTGCACTCTACCTTAAGATTTGGAACAATAATAAATAAATAGATTTATATTATCCACTGACACTTCGTGATGGAATTGCATTTTAATATATTATTAGATTAAAACCAATATTTTTAGCTCTTCCACTTTATTTTTATTTGACCAGCGACCGGGTTTCGTCGTTACCGACATCCAGTCTGACCAGTCGACCAGTCTGATGATGTCGGTAACGACGAAACCCGGTCGCTGGTCAAATAAAAATAACGTGGAAAAGCTAAAAATATTGGTTTTAATCTAATAATATAATAAATAAATAAATAATATACAATCGAAATACAAAACTTTTTCAACTATACCAAAAGATGGAATTACATTTTTTAGGAATTAATCTTATGTTACCAGTAATAAAGGTGAATGCAATTATTTTAAATTAATATTCATTGTTGTAAAAAATTAACGATAAACGTTTTTTAAAAGAGTATAAGATGAATGCAAAACTCAATATTCTTTGCCGAAAAAATAAATTAGATATTCGAACAAAACTTTACTCTCAACCGATTTGTAAAAAGACATTTAAATTAAATTAGTCTAATAAAATAATTGTTTCGAGATGGGGTTTAAACCGCAATCACTGTTGTGAGAAAAAGCTTTAATGTAATTTTATATTGGCTTTAAAAACTCCTTTAATTGTGGTGGAAAATTTGCATATTGAAATCACATTCTTGATTTGCAATGATTTCTGCCTTTTATCAAAATTTTGCCAAACTTCTTACACAGGTTACTTTTTGCATGCTATACATGCAAGTATACATGTATACTATGCACGTATCCATGCAAATATAGTTTAAAACAACCATGTCGAGTAATATACATGCGCGATAGTACGACGGATACTTTTGCGGGTTCATTAAAATAATTAGCCTAGTGCCATGTTTAGACAGTCCGCCATTTTGTTAAGTTCAAGGTCGGGACCAAAACAATAGGCGGTGACTGTAAAAAAACTCGAATCTAATTGATTGCAAATCATGTTCGCGCCAAGCAAACCAGTTTCAGTCGGTACCTAACATACATTATATTCATATTGTAGGTGGATATCATATTATATTAAATCCGAGCGTATTTTATGTCAGGGTACTTGAGCCATTTATTTTATGCAAGACCGCTGGAGTAGGTGCTTCTCCTCTGCTGTATATACTTCTGCATACAGCTTCCTGTCTAAAGCATTCCCAAACAGGTCTCGAACCCGGCTACTCTAATCTCTTCTCTAATATTTCACATCAACTACTTCCTACAATACTTCCTCAGTATTCGTTCTTACCTCTTCGGAAAAGGTGATATCGTTTTTGTCTTACCATATGCTCAAGTTATCCACATTGGTCCTCTTCCCTAGGGATTCGGAACCACACGCAAAGTTAAATATGTAATGGTTCTTTTGAAGTTTGGTCGCGCTTAGTCATGAATTTTGATATCCCAGTCTGAGGATCTCTTCATCAGTTACTCGTTGAACCAAATTTTTCCCCAGCATTCTCCAGTAGCACAACATTTTGTCAGCAGGCATCTCTTGTCATTGTCCATGACTGATTGACTAATTTATGAGACTTATCGAAAACAGACTACGATTAATTTTACCTCAATTGGAGAGGAAATGCTGTTGATATCTGCTATCAGTCTAGCCCATCTCAATCAGTTATCTGTGCATTTTTGATTATCACAACAGAAAATGCAGATTAATTCCTCAAACCTTGAGATATTTTCTTGTCAGTCGTCAAAGTAAATTCATCTCTCCTGAGCCTGAAACTTAACTAACAAGCCTTTAGAATGAAATGTAAGCCTTGTCGTCATGATTAAGTTAAAAATAAAACAACTTTCATAAGAATAAGCTTTACAGGCATTATATTTAAGTAAAACAAAGTAGAACTCAATTCATCCATCTCTCTATTTGGACAACTGGGCGTATGAATATTGTACCACAGAGCTTAGTAGGAAAATGTTATCCTAATGTTGGAGTATAGTCACAAGATATATTTTAATGTACACAATATAAATACTGTTGAAATACTGAAGAAAACTCATTGAAAGGAAACAACGTTGGATAGATTGTAAAGTATCTCTAGAGTCATTCGTACAAATATATTTTATCCCATCAGTGAACATCATACGAAAATGTGAGTTTAAAAAAATCAAGTGAATATGAAATGAGATTATGTTTAAGTAACAGTAATCGATTTAAGCCAAAAGTGAATACAGTTGCTATTAAAACTTATTAATCGCTAAAATCTTCCACTGACACGTTGTAAATCCTGTAAATACCCAGACTTCTATATTCTCAAATTGAACTTCTTCATCCATGTTGAGATATCAATATTGAGAGTATATTAATGAGAGATTATATTAGCAAACACGACATATTATTTTTTTAAATAGACTTGGCAGCAGGTATTAGCTTTGATATTCAATTTGTATGCCATGCAATTTACCACAAAGCAACTATTATTATTTTGGTATTTAAGTGTTGTTTTTTTCAATTAAAATAGACTCCTAGCTAGGGAACACTTTGATTAAAATGAGTCAGTTATATCGATGTATATACTTGACAAAGGAGTTGACAATGTCATTGAGAGGTTGAATAATATTGCATTGGATATTATGGTGTGAATGTATAACAAGTAATTCACATTGGATATCTAAGAATACATTTAAACAATAAAACATTCATTTTGTTTTATATACAAGTACCTACTGAGATCCAGCGATTTATTTATTATATTATTATTCTCGCTTACTTGGTCCTATTTCATATTGTTACTGCTATATTTTTACAGGAGTACAGAAAAAGGATATAATTTCCAGGCATTTCTTCCTTTTCATACCCTGATCCGAACTCAAGGGTGCAAAGGGCACTGCATCAAATTGATGCAGTGTTTTGTTGATCGTTTATTATATGAAGGCAAGGTGATCAGTCTTACACTTCAGGTACCAGTCCAGGGTAGTATTAAATAAATATTTAAATGAAATAAAGTTACATTCATTTTGACCTAATGGAATCGATCCCGGTACCCCCAGGACGGTGGCCAAACGCTGTAACCATTAAACTATAGAGGCGGACGAATTCTAGCTTGCAACATTTCTAGACATCGAACGATGTATCTTGTTCTCTGGGCATATATAACCTCGAAAGGACCAACGTTTTCCATTTGAGGAAAAATTATAATAAAGACCTTTTTTTAGTAGGTTGTGGTTCCGTGGTTGAGGATCCCAGGTTAGACACTGTAGCAATTAGATTTCTTTTTTCAATTGCTCGCTGTTTAGACTTTTCTGGAATACTATTTCATTGAATACTATTATTTCAATATATGTATCATACAACACAAAAATTTATTAAAAACTGAGTTTTAAAAAATTAAAATAATATTTTAATAATATAAATATCCTCTAATCCTTAATTTCTTTCAACAACTTAATATTTATTTTAAAACCTCTGGTATAAATTTTGTGACCTTTACTCTTGTTATCTGTATTAAATTTCATTACAACAGCTTTTTTTTCTTCTTTTTGTGAACAACTCGTTTTACACAGCAAACTTCAGACACCTTCTCTAGCAAGTATATCAATAATATTAATCATCAAAATTGTTCTGAGAATTACTAAGTATTTCTAAGAAACTAAACAATATTATTATTTCAAGGTTTTTTAGTCAGAAGTATTATTAATCACAGTTGAATCACTTACGTGCTATGCTTACAGAAACACGTTTTATGTGGTATAAAATAAAATATTTTTCCAGTTAAATCAACAGGAAGGGTATTTACCATAAACAGAAATTCTTCTTTGTTTGAAAAGATCAGATTTTGATTATAAAATACAATACACGTACCAACCGGTCGAAAAAAATCCTTCTTTCAAAACACGATAGTTTCACTTTTAAATTTTATTAATTACTCTTCTTCTTCAAATCCTTACCGCACCCAAAGGTGTATACGGTACTGCATCATATAAAAGCAGTGTTATCTTGATCGTTAATTACATGAAGGAAAGGTGATCAGCCCTGTGCTTCAGGTACCAGTTTATGGTTATATTGAATAAATAATATAACTTATATTTGTTAGACCCCCTTACTGGGAATCGAAGGTAGGACCTTCAGTACGGTAGCCGAGCGTGCTTTTATCACTCGATTAGTTGTTATTATTACGTTATCACCTTTAAATAAACTATAACGTAATACTTCACATAAATTTCGAGCACACTGGCATTTACTAAAAAATACGATAATTTTAGAACTTTAAAGATATAACACATTGGAGACCAAAGGAAGGATGGAAGAAGAGTAAATACCGTTGAAATGCGTTCCTTGAGATGAATGTGTGGAAAATCGTTGTGTGACAGAATTAAAAATAAAGATATTTAAAGGAAAGGTAAAGCTGAACTAGGGATAATTGGAGTGATTAAATTTTTTATTTAAGGTGGTATGGATATGTGGAACGAATAAATAAAAGGGAATGAATAAGCATATTTGGCAAATGTGAACACGGGGCAACGGAACGAGGATGGTCTATGTAACCGGAGGGCATGTAGGACTAGATGCATATTAAGGAAGCTAGAAGTGTATGTCAGGACAGAAGAATGTGGTGGTCCATTCTATCTGCCTACCCCTGCAGAGAAACAGAGTGATGCTAGTAGTAGTAGAAAAGACTAGTCTTTACTGTGACAAATTTTTACTGTCATATGTTATGTGTAAAATACATCGTTAAATAAATCGAATATGGCGATTACTTTGCAAAAATAAGTTTACAAATTACATATTATGTTTTCATAAATTTATTCATTTTATGTAATATACGATAATATTAAAATTGACACTTACGACGTACTGCCTGTAAGGGTCCGATTTTATAGTATGATAAATTATGGCCCTTCTCTCAGCAATATGTTCGTTAGCATCACCATGTCTGTTTATTAAAATATACATAATAGTTTATCAACAACATTTTGAGTGTGTCCAAATACTTGTTCACAAAATCTGGATTATCTCCAATTACAGGAGTTATTTTCATATTATTTTTTGTCATCTCATCAAAGATGAAGAAGAATATGGAAAATATATACATCTCACCAATAGATGTCTCTAGTGAAGTTTTAGTGATTCATGAACAAGGTTTCTAAATTGGTTCATATATATAGAACTTCCAAGAATTTGAGTAGTGTGGTTGTCAATGGTGGGTAGAATTGGTGAATGTTACACGTGTGTAAAGTGATCACTCAAACCAGCCTATGACGGTCGTAAGCCCCGTAAATGCCCAGACTTCCATATTCTTCTTCATCTTTGATGAGATGTCAAAAAATAATATGAAAATAACTCCTGTAATTGGAGATAATCCAGATTTTGTGAACAAGTATTTGGACACACTCAAAATGTTGTAAATAAATTATCTGGTCAAATTATAAGCTTAATAATAAAAATGAAAATGGTATTTTCTAGCGTTTCTCATGTGTGTGATTATAATCCGGGATTCGGATCTCACATACTAATATAAGAGTTTCTGCTTAATAAAAAGCTTCTTTACATCTCACCAATAGATGTCTCTAGTGAAGTTTTAGTGATTCATGAACAAGGTTTCTAAATTGGTTCATATATATAGAACTTCCAAGAATTTGAGTAGTGTGGTTGTCAATGGTGGGTAGAATTGGTGAATGTTACACGTGTGTAAAGTGATCACTCAAACCAGCCTATGACGGTCGTAAGCCCCGTAAATGCCCAGACTTCCATATTCTTCTTCATCTTTGATGAGATGTCAAAAAATAATAGTTTATCAAGAAAGAAATTCCATATACGTGCCAAGAGCCGACATTATTGTGGTAGCTGGTGAACAAATGAATGTGTCATTAAAATGTAATGAATGATGTCATCCATAAATCAACGGCTAGCAACGGATGATGTATGAGAACATATGAGAAACAACTTTTTACAAAGGTCATATCTGTTAGAGATGTCCGAAACATAAAAATAACGATTTTAAAAGATTATATCCGATTCGAAATATCCGATTTTAAATTGAAGATCGATTTTTAAAACACATTTAAAAAATAAGCGTTTTTTAGTGAATATTTATTTTTTTAAAGAAGCTGTCGATAGACGAATTGTAAAGGCGTGAATATACCAAAAATAAATTAATACAGCAAAAAATTTTAGTGCAGGTTTTTTATGTAAATTTCATAAATCAAAAAAGTACGATAATTTTGAATAATGTTATTTAATTATATTATATATTACTTAAAACGTTTGTAAATCTGCAATAAACAAGTCATACATACCAGTATTTTTTCAGCATTTTTTCTGTTTTTTTTTTTAATATTTACGAGGGAATAGCTATTTTATGTGTGGACAAATTCTTAAGTGAACGCAAAGAAAATTCAATAGTTTACAGCAGATTCCGAATAAGAGTATGTAAAAAGCACATCTGCGTTTTAAATTCGGGATTGTTTTATTTTATTTATATTTTTACTCCGATTTAGATCGATTTTTATATCGAACTCCGTATATTCCAGACACGAACAATACTAATAACTAAATTAATCTGTCCTTCAAATATTCCTCTATTCCAGATGCAATGATGGAACATAAATATTGCACATATGTGACGTAATCACTAGATTGCTTCGTCTAAATCGTTTGAATGATGTCTGCGCCGGCATCATTTTTCACTTGCATTATAATCTGACTAGAATACATAGATGCGAAAACTTTATATTGCTCTTTATCTTCTTTTAACCTTTTGGAGAACTCAATGGTGTACAGAGCTCTCCTTCATATCTAAGCACTGTTATTTTTATCGTTAATTTGATGACATGACGAGAAGCTGATCATTTTTGCGCCTCTGTTATTAGTCCATAGAGGGTACAGGGGACTTCTAAGGGGTAGGAACTTTTGAGGGGAGTCTTTTAGGGCCACAATGAACACTTAGTCAAAAATCTAAATATAAAATAAAAATGAAATACATGTTTAACTTATGACTAGAATGACATTACAAATTATTTTTTATATTATTTTAAGACATCTCAACATAGATGAAGAAGAATATGGAAGTCTGGGCATTTACGAGGCTTACGACCGTCATATGCTGGTTCCAGTGGTCACTAAAACCAGCCTTTGACGCTCCTATATAAATGCTCACACTTCCATATTCTTCTTCATCTACATACTTATATATAATAAGATGTCAAAAAATAATATAAAGAATGACATTGGTTTTAACTGGTTATTTTTTGACGTTGATGCTTTATTCGCCTGAATCATATGAAGTACTTATGACCCGAGCACTTGAGTGACATTAGTTTTAACAAATTTTTTTTCGTTTCATGTACTCACTCTGTGTGAGTTTTAAAAGTTATGTGAGAATTTTTTTTTTTTTTTAAATACCTCCTACTCTTAAAAAATTAAACAGAATATCAATGGATAATTTAATTCTACTTCTTTATAGGAAGCTGTGACGACGATGAGCAATAATTATTTTGAAAATTCTTTATAAAATAAAACAACTGTTTTTGGACGATTCCATTTGTAGCTCACAAGTTGTCGTCCGGAGTGGACGTATTCGCTGCGCAATGCTCAATAAAAGCAACATTTAGAAGTATTTCCCCGTTTTTTAAATCACATTTCTGTATGGTGTACGGAGTGTGTGGAAGTTTTTGGTATCGTAAGGGAAGGGTAATTAACTATAACCTAACTATGAGTATTTCAATGTTTTAGAATTAGTACATAAATCCTGATGATGACAAGGTTCTTGTCGAAACCGGTTGGAAAAAGTAAACCAATAAAAAGTGGTTGAAACGAAGTTGTTTGATTTTATAAAGTTTATAAAATGTGCCACAAAGTATCTGCGAAAAACATTCAAGAAATAATTATTTTATCTCAATTTATGACTCTAATCTTAACAATGTTGGCTGCTGACAACTAGAAGCAGTTTAGATGAATGGTGAGTGATTCCACATTCAGGTCGTCTCTTGAAAGCGCTGAGACACGATGGTGTTAGGAGTCAGGACAAAAGAATACATAATCAATTGTTCGTCAAGTTTTATATTAAACCATTCCATATCCGGAGCAAGCGATGACTGGTTGCCAAGTGTCACGAGCACTTCGCTGTGATTATCATTCACGGGCACAATATTTTATGGATATGAGGATTATCTATCCATCATGAAATGGCTTTCTTATTTCGCTCACACCATAGTTTTCTGCAACTTGGATTCCTAATCGTCACGCTTCTCTGATCAGATATCGGATGCTTACTTTCAAAATCCGCCAGAACTAATTTTATAAGATTTAAAAATAGATACTCTATCGGAATGCCAATTGTGGGTTTTATTATTTAAATACTTATGTACTTAAAAACCCTGCTTAAAAATACTTAAAAACAGCGTCGTATTTCAAATTCCGCTACATTCATTGGAACTTGCCTTTTTAGATATGTTGAAAAAATCTTCTATCCATAGTGACAATCATAAATACAAAAATGTGTTTTTTTGTGTTCAGATTGTATCATTTTAGTGCATAAACTTAAAAATCTTACATGGTTTTATATATCGTGATATTTCGTCTTTTTACATGTACATAGTGAGTCACTTTTTATTATCCAAGCGTAGGTACATATTTTTCCTCTAGACTATTCTTATTCTTAATAAGCATTGTATATCTCTGGAAGACAAAGAGAGTATAAAGAAAAGTCAGACAAAGAAACAATAAGTCCAACGAACAAAAAATATTACTGAGTAACAGTTTTCATATATTGTTTTACGATATCGAGAAAAAATGCTAATAAAGCCATTGAAACAAAGAAATATTTAATAATCTTGGTATGCCTTTGTTATAATATTAATTTAAACATTCTTATCTAATGATGGAATATTCAATTAATGATATACCTCTCATACTATCGCATTTGATGTTGATAGATACAGAAATATTTATTGTTTGAATAAAATATTTTGTTGCCTGGTGATAAGTATGCACATATTTACGCACAAAGAAAAACACTAGTTTATAATTTTTTTTATTTTATATAAAAGGCATTAAGTAACAATTGTCAATGAATCATATATATGATGTATGACAATAATTTAAATATCTTTGAAGGAGTCTTAGTAAACAAAGAAATGTTCATTTATAACAAAAAAAACATGTTTTTAACAGATACGTGAAGTTAAGAATGTTGTATTTTAAAATTAAAATAATAAACTAATGATTCTTCCTCCTCGTTTACTAAAAGATTCATCGTTTAATTGATACAGTCTAAGTGAACGGGTCACTAAGTGATCTTCTGAATAACCAGATCTTACCCACCTCTTTATTTGAAACGATAAAAAAAGAAAGGGGTGAATGATTGTAAAGAATTTCATAGCTATGCATATGCAGCATTTGACAATAGACGACGATTTTGAATGGGATGTTTTTGGCATTTCTGTTATTTAAGAATATGATATTCTGAAGAAGAAAAAAATATTTATGTATCTTCTTCTATGCGTGTTATGTCAGGTCCCTCTGACTATCATTTGAGAGTAATTGTCCTTGTCTTGGGCAGTTCTAAAAAGCGCCTCGATGTTCCTGATCCCCGTCCAATCTCGTATATTCCGGAGCCAGGAGATCTGTCTTCTATCCAAACCTTGTCGATTTGTGTACAAATTTTGGTATTTAATTATTAAGAACCATTAAGTATTTACAAAATTAACGAGTGTGTCATCGCCTTGTTCATTAGAGATGTCCATTTTCTCATGAAAAGCAAAAACGTGTCAAATAAATTGACATTGAAAAATAATGGTTGAAAAGTAAATACTTGAACATCATTATTACGGAAAACAGAAGCTACCATCGAACGTTTCAAGATCTCTTAAGGTAAGATCAACAAACGTCAGAATAAGATATGAGTTTTCTTATCTTATGATGGTAAATATAGTTCTTAAAAGCACTCCATGTCGTCAAGAAAACTATATAAATATTAGTTTTAAATAATTGATACCGCAGATGGCAAATATAAACAACGCCATGAGACTGTTTTTTCTTGAAACTAAAAATGTATTTAGCATACACTACACTGTGATGTACGTTAAAAATTTTGTTCTCAGTTTTTCTTCAATATTGTTCATGTAAGAATTACTCCGATTTTATACCGGCCGAGGATTGATTTTTCGCTTATGTACTAAAATTAAATAATTTTACTTATTAAAATATGCTTATAATCAATGTAATCGTAATCAAAATACCTTTGTGTCAGATAATTTGTGAAACTCCAGGATGTCGATCCTAAATGAAGTAAAAGCTTTCACAACGTATTGAAGATAGCTTAATTGTTAATTTTATCTTTTAATCGTTTTTATTTTTTAAGCAACAATTATAAGTCGTTATAAATAAACGTAATAAAAGATAAAATTATTTATATTACGTGGTAAATGTGTTGTTTATCCACTGTTTTCAACTACTAGCATTAAAAAGTCAACGATTTTAATGTGAATTCAATTATTTCATTAATTTTATTTCATATAAATTTATTCAATTTCGTTTTCTAAACGCTCAAACAAAATAATATCGTAACTGAAAAAATCAAGGTGAAAGAGACGAAGAATGTTTGCAAAGACAGAGTAGTGTGGCGTTCTATTCCCTGTGGGGAAGCGGCGTTATGATTAGTTAGTTAGATTTTTTAAAAATCAATACATAACATCTTGCTTGATTTGAATATAAATTTTGATTCAGGTGACACATTTCACATTTCAAATACTACTTTTATTACTTGCGTAAAATAAATATAAGAAAAAAATACTATCTGAATGCTGAATCGCTTTTTGACTCTCATTATATGTTAATTACGTATACAATTTTAAATTCTACAAAGCAAATGCCGCTTCAATTAATCACATAGTGGAAGGCTTTTTCATTCGATAAGCATTATTTTTAATAAATATTTTTGAAAAATAATTTATACCATACTGAGTTGTTGGCATACTATTAAGGCATATCTGAATGTTTTTTAAATTTGTGATTAATAACGCACACAGTCGACGGATAATTTATTAAATTAAATTAATATGTGTTGTCAGACCGAACACCCACGAGCTCGGTTCCTACACAATTATTTGTCAAAATTCTAATTTATTTCGTGTTCAAATACATATGAAAACGAAATCATACGGAGTTCTATGAAATATGATATATCGTATTAAATTACATCGTTATTAATTGGGTATAATGTAATCAAACGGTTATAATACATAGGTGTGTATTATATTTTTCTCTAGTATAAGCTAATTTGTAATAGACCTGTCCTTTTCCGTTGACTTTCATTCTTATAGGTCCCTCGACTTGATATAAATCCTCTATCGTTCCGCTTTATATGAAAGAAGATGGAAGTCTGAGTATTCCAGGGCTTTTATCAATGTCTCATGACCCTGTATACCATTTAATTAATATCAATATATGGATAGCTGTAAAAATTAAGGGCAAATTATCTCGTGACTCTATTTAGCAGCGTCTTATGACGCTGTATATCAATTTCTCATGACCCTGTATATTAGTAAATATCAATGGATAAGTACCTATAAATTTAACTCCCTGATAAAGGCAACTTATCTCGTGACCCTGTTTAGCAGTTAATTAATTTTATTTATTTATTTATTTTTAAATTATTTTATTCATTTCAAAACATATTACACACTTAAGTCATACATACATATAATATTCCCGATGAGTAATTTCTATTTCTCATTTTGGGACATGGGATTAAGGTTAACAAGACTGGAACACAAATAATAAAGCAATAATTTTTTTTTAAATAACCAAAACTAAAACTAATACATGGCAAAATATAAAGACAATAGACTGGTATTATATAATAAATAGGCATAATGGGAAAATGGGAAAATATAAAAAATGAGAAAATATAACAAATGAGAAAATATAAAAAAACATACGGTAAAAACAAAATAAGAAAATGTGACTAATCACTACATATATATCTTTTCATAAAGAACCTTATCCTGACTCTGTTGATCAGTATCCTTAGCAATTTATGGATAGCTATATAAAAACACCCCACTCTTTTGAACTGCATTGCATTAACTCCAAAGAGATCACAGCAAGGTTGCGCTACTCGATTAACCCAATAGTAATTCGGTGTTGCATTATAAATACACGACAAGTTTAAGTTTAGTAATAAAGCTACTATTGAATATCAAGTACGTATTAATACGCATGTTCGCCTCCGTTGCCCGACAAAGAACGTCAGATTTCTAAAATTGGTTCCATGGAACACCCCTTTGGAACCAATACAACTGTTATACCAATCACTAGGGGTTACCGATGCATTTGGATTTTTAAATTTATTGAGAATCTGAATTTTAAAATTGTTAAAGAGAATTTGGTCATTACATCGTAATTATGGTTGTTTATTCAAAGAATACGCATGTTTTTACACACGTTTTTACAATAAAATTTTACTGACATGTGTTGTGTCGCTAATCCTTAATAATTGAAACTTTGTTAATTCTAAATTATCACCATACAATTTTCACAACAAAACATTCACGGTTCTACCCATGATTAAAAATCACAAGTTGAATTGTGAATGTCACGCAAGTGATCACTTAACCAGACTATGACAGGTCATAAACCCTGAAATATCCAGACTTCCATATTCATTTTAACCTAAGTTGATATGTCACAAATGTAAAAATAACTCCTGTGTTTCACAAAATGAGAATATTACTCATTACTGATTTTATTTTTATATTTAAGATGACTCTGTATTAATTGAGTGTACAGTACATGGTAGCATGTTTAATACAGTATGCGTACAGTGTATAGTATGTCTCTGTAGTGTAGTGGTCAGTACAATTGGCAACCGCGCTGGAGGCCACGGGTTTGACCCCAAGAGGGGTCAAAATAAATGTAAGTGATTTTTCACTCTAATATTTAGTTAATATTACCCTTGACTGTTACGTAAACGCAGGGGTGATCACCTTTTCTTCATGTATTCAACGATCAAAATAAAAATGTTTCTACACTACAGAGGCATATTGTACACTGTACGTATACTGTATTAAACATTCTATACAGCTCAGTGCCCTTTGCACCATTAGGTGTGGATAAGGGTTAGAAAAATAATACATTACATAAAATAAATAAATAATAATTGCACGAAAAATAACATGAAGAAAAATATGATAGTACATTTTTTTAAATCAGGAAATATCTTTATAAATTAACTGAATAAAGATATTTTTCAGAGCGTTGTTATATTAAGCGTATTAAAATAAAAGTCAATATTTGATTTAGGAATTTAATATAATTACCCGCTATTATGAGGAATGTTTGTTTTAAAAATACATCCCTTAGCCATATTACGTAGTCGAACGTTCGTCAAACAAGAAGTTTAATTTCCCACGGGGTCTACGAGTATGTGCGAGAGCGAGAAGCGATGAGCTTAAAATAAACAATTTATTCTATTGACACTCCACCATTTTCATAATATTTGAAAAATACTACGCACCTTCAAAATGAACAAACACAAATGTCTGCTCTATTGTGTATTTACAGGTTTTTGTCAGTTTTCATAAATCGAGCCTTTTTTCGTCATATTAGTGGAAATGACTTTTTTCAAAGTGGGAAGATTTTCATTCATTTGAACCCTTTTCCGCACCCCAATGGTGCATAGGGTACTGCATCATATAAATGCAGTGTTATCTTGATCGTTAACACACGAAGGGAAGGTTATCAGCCCTCTGCTTCAGGTACCAGTCCAGGGTAATATTGAATAAATATTATTGTGAAAAAATCATTTATATTTATTAGACCCCCCTCTGGAAATCGAACCCGGGACCTCCAGAACGGTAACCGAGTGCGCTGACCATTACACTACGGAGGGGAAGATTTTAACACTTAAAATATTCCAATTCCAAACACTTTAAGAAATTTATTTTCATTTTATTAAGGAAAAGATCCTAAGCCGACAGTTTTGAATTGATTTTTTTAATATTTATTTTGTAGCTTTTTTATAATTAACTAACTGTACCTGGTAACGAGAGAATGACAAAGAAAGCAACAGAACGAGGACGGCAGAAAAAGATTTGGCATGATCAGATCAATCTAAACCTAAAATCTGGTGGTGACAAAAGTCTGCAAAATCGGAGGGTATATATTACTAGATGTATGGCTGAGCAGGAGCAAAGCTATGAGCAGGGCAGAAAAATGTGGCGTTCCACCCTCTCTGCCTACCCCTGCGGGAAAACGGAATGATAATGGTATTAGTACATAGAAGTAGTGGTAACAATAACATTTTTGGTTTAAACAGATATTTTAAGAAGTAATTGAATATTACATACATGGTTTTTTGAAAATACAAAAAAAAAACTATTAAAACTATTTACTTTGCCTTGATACAATCAATTTTACATTATGGAATTATTGGATGGGGAGGATTCTATAAAACTACTATAAATCCTCTATTAATAACACAAAAATGTATTGTAAAAATTATCTTAAAAAAGCCTAGGATCTATCCATCAAACTTGATTTTCCAAGAATTTAGCGCACCTACTGTAGAATCGATTTTTAAAAGAGCATCAATTTTACAAATATTTAATGAAAGGGAAACATTATTGACACATAATTTTAGAAATACAAGATCACAAAATAACTTAAAGACCCCAAAATATAATACTAGTGCAGCTCAAAACCACTATTCTTTTATAGGAATAAAACATATCAATAAACTACCTGCAAGAATAAATATAATCAATTTAAAATCTTTCAAATGATTTACAAACACAACCGATGCCATAAGAAAGCTAACAAAAATTATTACTAAAAACCTGGACGATACGCCTTTTAATTTTCAAAGTCCGAGTGTATCAGCACATAGAATAACATTGGCAGTACTAGCGATACATTCCCTCTTCTCAAGGCTATCCACTGGTTATGTTATTTTATGATTTGTAATTTATTTTACAATTTCTTGCTCATTCAGTATGAAATACGCTGGCATTTATGGCCAATTTTACATTTGCTATATTTTCTAAGTCTCGTTTAACGATTTAATGTGTATCGAAAGTTTTCTTCGCGAGTCGCTTCCAAATCATTCCTCATCAATGACAATTAATTTAAATGACGTCATTTATGGTACTCAAAAATTGCGTAGAATCGAAACTATGATTATTTTTGCAAAAAAATGTTAGTAGGCAGTTCCTTGAATCACAAAATTGCATAGTATGTTAATATTATTTTACCAAAACTGCGTCACAAAGCTGGCAACACAATTTTGATTTATTTTATGTTTAAGATTTTACGAAAAAAAATTGAAACTCAGACATTTTTAGTCAATGTTATGGCTGAATATTTAAAGCATAATTAATAAGTCTATGGAAAGATCTGCGCTGAGACTCGCTACCCAGCAGGCTGCTTTTCCCGCGGGAGTGCAAAGAGTAGGTCAAAGCAAGAATGCAGTATTTTTGGTGTGGCGTTCTATTCTCTCTGCTTACTGCTGCGGAGAAGTAGCTTGATAGTTGCTTAGGTAGATTGTAAAACATCAATCCAAAGCAGTAGATAATGTTTCGTTATTATATTTTTTTGTATCATGAACTTCTGTTTATTACAGCAATATAAGGCTTTAAGAACATCATTTTCCTATTAAACTATTTGGGATCAATGAGTAGCCTACTTGAAAAATCACGTAACGTTATAAAAAAGGTTTTTTAGCCAATGGCGGCAAAAAGTAGAATAATAAATCTTCTACCGATTTGAGTTTTTTTCAGATTTTTGAAAGTGAACTGTCGATCGGCAAAGGCAAAGTTTTGCAAGAGTATTGATTTTTCTGTATCATTTTATTTTTAACTTAACGAATTCTGGCAGATTATATTAAAAATGGACATTAATATTTTTAATTTTCTACCGATTGGCGCCATTTTCCAAAAAACTTATTTTTTAACATAACGTGGTTTGCAAGTGGACTGCTCAAATCGTGCATGGCCATATTGAGTTCGTACGAATATTATATAAACTTCAGCTAAGGAACTTCGGACAAACATCAGGCTGTACGAATAAAGGAAGATTTATAGCCGAGTTCTTCTATTCTGGCGCAAATATGAGTTCTAAAAATATACACACTTTGTAGCAGAAATTACATTTCTCTGCACCAATGATGTCACTGCATGAAAACATTTGTATTCCAAATGAGTTTCTCTTACTATTTAGATGACATCACCTAATATTATTATGGGATGGGCTGCGATGACGTCATAATGGCCGTATCACCAATCTGACCAGGCGTCATACGATTACAAAGTCCCTAGTACATACCGGTGTTATGAATTTACGAGTGGGATTTTTATTTCTTCGATTGTTATATCTTTAAGTAAAATATTCATAGTTAATTGATTCGGCAATCACTTTATGGTAAAATCTATCCTTTTTTAATGAAAGTTTTACTTCGTAAATACCACTATTTCTTAAAATCCATTGTGTCTCGTTTTTCGATGCATTCCGCATCATTTTCAAACACAAAATAAAGTTTTACTTAGTAAATACACCACTTTTACACTACTATGACACGTGTTTCGATGGTGTTTAAAAATGATGCGGAATGCATCAAAACACGTTTCATAGTAGATTTTAATAAAAAGTGGTATTAACTAAGTAAAACCTTAATTAAAAATAAACCATTTTTATGACGCGAATACATTTTTTTAGCAATTTTTATAACGGCAAAATATATTGTATTACATTAAAGTAATAAACAACAAAAAAATTACATTATGTGAAATCAAATGACTGTGTGATCAATATTATTATATTTTATGTTCCCTAAGAAAATTAAATACATAAACGGTTTCATTGTTTTCTTAACTTTTTTGTTATATTATAAGTTTTTTTGGTAAATACCCTCTATTTTTTAAATCTCTTGCGACACGTGGTTCGGTACGTTCTATAAAATTTTTGACTTAGCTTGGTTTTTACCAAATAAAAAAAATCCTATCTTCCATATTCATCTTATACAAGAACGCTCATTGCCGAAATGAAGTACAATATTCAGGAAAATTCATAAGAAAATATGAAGAAAAAATATACTTATATCACGCAATTTTAACGTGATTAGTTACCGACAAAAAGTAGCTTATAAAGCTATTACAATAATTTTAAGATTCTATCTAAGCCTAAAAAGATATTTTTTTAAACAATTATTTGGCTTTCGAAAGAATCGAGAAAAAAAAACAAAAGAATTACACTTTGACTCCAGATAAGTGATCGTTAGATTTATTCAAAAGGGGAAATAGTTCTTTATTCCTTATTATTTCTCGAGCAGTGTTAGATTGACTGTCATCTTTTTGTCCAACCTATGTTTATCTTATTGCGTGAGTAAAAAACATTAATTTAACACAATAAAGCTCGAAGCTCCTAACACAAAAATTCAAACAACTCTACTTTTTTTCTTCTTAATTCTCATTAATGGACATTTATACAGGCAAATGTAAGAATCCCGACATTCGCTCCATTGCCTTTTCATCGCTTAGAAAATAAAATATTATGCAAGACATCAATTCCAAATGAATACAATTTATGTAATTTTTATTAAGACTTCATTAATCTCAAAATTTGGATGATCTTATAAAATAAATTTTATAGGAATGATGATAATTCTCTCTATGTAATGATATTTGTTTTCAGCAATGCTAGCAAATGTACGATGAATATAAATGTGTTAACTACACATTTTTTGGAAAAGAAAAATAAACTGTTTTAAGATTTATATGCTGGGGCATTTAGGTGTTTGAACGAAGTTTTTGTGTAGGCAGAATAAGTCATATCTCATAGACATTATTTCATTAGTATAATTTGCACGAATTCAAATTGTCTTTTCAAACTCTTTGTGGAAAGTTACCAGACTAGGCGTTAATTTGACAGAAGTATAACTCATTTTTCGTTGGTTTGTTTTTGTTTAAAAAAAACTGTTGGATTTGTTTTTCGAGTTACAATAATTTAAATAACATATATATCGCTCACTCCTTTCAACAACGTCATATATCAAAAAGATTGATTTTTCAGGAGAGCGTTTTTAAAGTTTTAAAATATAATAAAATGTTTTAAAAATAAATATCAAGCCACTTATAGAATTTTTTACTGTGCAACAGATCTTTTTAGGTAAAACCTGAAGGTTTTTTCTCCCTTTGGAAAATAATTAGTTTGTTTAAAAAAATAATTAAACAATACCTTTTCTTCAAAATGCAAAAACAACACTTTCTGCCCTATAGCGGGTAAATATTAAGTTAAAAATAAGCCGCTTTTGCAGGGATAAAGTATATTTTTTGGGCATTCAGAAAACATGCACAACTGAAAATTTTCGATTTTTGATAAATAACGTTGTTCAAAGGAGTGAGCGATATGTAAATCGTTCATTTGGTAACCTAGCAAGAGTCTTTTAAATATATGAATATACAATTTTTAATTAATTTTTCATTTAAATTAATGCATTAAAGTTGTGTATGATAATATTAATTACATAAAAGTTATGGTAAGGGTTTTGAGTATGATTTTTAAATAATTTTATTAAGGAAATGGATTTTTGTATGTGAATTTAAATAATATATGGGTGAATCTGGATCCGTTGGTAGATTACTCCTTCTACTGCACATTAGTGTGGAGCACATAAGTCCTGTGTTCTCTGAAATAACATATAATCTTTTATACCTGATCATTCAGATTCAGTCTCTATTTGTCGACCTACGGGAACTTCTGAATGTTTATCCCGACCCTTTATTGCCACATACTCTTAGCCCCCCCCCCTTTCTCAATTAATATGCCGCAGGCTTTTCTTTACGGCGATAAAATCGAAAACTCGATAGATTTATCGCCCGGTAGTGATAAAAATATGTCCACATTGTTGGGTCGTATCTGATCACGATTTATACGATTTCGGAATAAGATAAACTTACACATGCTCTCCACAGTCCTAGCCGGTAAATTATAAATTAATTATATCGGAAGGATTATCGGCGAGTTGCTAAAGCTATATATCGAGGCGGGAAGTGATACGAAACGCATTGAAGCGTCGTACGGAAGATATAGGACCGAGATAGAACTTGACATGTACGCAAGAAAACATGTTAGAAGATTTTGTATCTTAGATCCTCCAGACGCGATAGAAATAGTGCAACCTGTTTCGAAACGTGTTAATTTAAACCTATTTTGCTGCATTTGTTTTCTATTCACGCATAATTGAATAACAATGTGTTGACATAAAACTTAACACAACATCACCTTATATGTACAGTTATGAATATTAACTTGCTTAAAGTTTAAGTAACTTATACTTCATATATTAATTTACACATATCACCCCAATTAAAAAGGCATCTTACTTAACCAAATATGGGCCAAATTGAGATATATTTCGATAGATATTCTTTGGATTTGCAAACGATTTCGAAATGCTTTTTTTTAATAACATAGCATTTAATGAAAGTCGTAGTTGTTTGTTTTTTTTATTCATAGGGTTTTTATTTATTTTTTACCTTGGTAATTATGTACAAGGTTTACATATTATAATAAGCAAGGTTTACATTATAGTCAATAACCTGATTTTTGCAACTTCAAGCTAAAATCATGTTTTTTAAAATCTGTGTTGGAGACAGATGATAGTCATGGTGAATTGAGTTGAATAAACGATATATCAAAACGGTTCGGTTGCAGTCAAACATGAAATACATGTAATTTAATCCGATTTTCTTCTCAGGATTTTATCTGGAAACAAGCCTACATTTGCTGATCTCTCATATCTGACACTGTTCTGCTTAGTAAAAAATATTTTTCGATAATCGTCATTTTCAAAAAAAAATACCATTGAAATCTGCTAGAAGATGCTGGAATAAAATATTTTTCATGAGAAGAACTATAGCGCAGGCTTTAAATGCATACCTATTATTAAGACATTTTAATTACGTCCGCACAGGAAACTAGTTCTATCTATTTGCTTATGCATGGCGCCTTTATTCCAATTAAAAGAGTGAGAATATCAGGTAAGATTTCCATAATGTTTTATTTGGTGTCAACTAGTTTATTGCATAAATATTCAAACCCGTGACTTGAAATTTGGTTTATATATTTTTTTAATATAGGTATTATCTCCTTTAAAAAAAGGCGTCATTAACATAAGTAATTTAACCCCGATTTCACAGTCTGTATAAAACAAAATCTAATGACAGTCGCTCAGCTACAGTTCTAAATATATATTTTTAAATCAATAATGTTTTTTGGTAAGTAGTGAGAGAAAGGACACTAAAACGCGTGTCTTTGAAAGTGACATTTGTTTTAATGGAGGCGTTATTGAAGCGGAGAGATTTGTTACTAACATTTTGAATTTGAATTAATTAATTATTTGATTAGTGCAACAAAAAATATGCATTTAATTAATAATTAAAACATGATGTTAATATGAGATAATGTTTCTATTTATTTTTAAATTAGGCATAACAGGGACACTTGTCGTAAACTATCTAGATAATTTCTATGATTTACTGAACCGTACAGAGTGTATGGAAATGTAAAATATTGTAGAAGTAAATACCAATATTTAATCAGAGAACCCTGTAATATTTATTACACTACATGTCCTGAATTTTGTTGAATTTAGTCGTTTAGAAATAAATAGGGAATACAGACTTTAACCCTTTGACATGAAAGCGTTATCAACATTAAAGAAAAATATTAAACAGTCTATGAATTTAAATTCGTTTCGTTTATAGAAAAAATAACCCTTTAAAAAATAAACTACCTTTCTGATTTGTGAAATTATGAAAATATATTGCTGGAATATGTTCAATATCAATCTTTTGCTGGAATATATCGTTAATGCTAGTTCGGTGAAGACAGTATTTTTTACAATCAAATCTTCTTCAAATAAATACATGCATAACATTTTTTTAAATATTGAATTTAAAGCTATGCTTACATGGTGGTTAGATCGCTCCGATTTTAAAACTTTACAATTTTATTTTCCCAATAACGAGTTTATTTATTCAAACAGACTAACGAAAACATAATGACCATTTCAATAATTGATTTGCCAGCCACTTTGTGGTTGATATCTATCCATTTTCAATTTACGTTTTACTTGGTAAATAACAGTGGTATTTACTAAGTAAAATATTTATGTACATTAAAAATAGCGATCATTACCTATCTGGTATCAACAATATTTTATCAGGGAATGAAAGTACGAAGAAAAAATACTTTCTTAAAAACTTTTTATAAAAATAGGTAGAATTTAAACTTTTTATAAAAAATCATCACAATAAAATTATAACAAAGACGACATGAAATGATGAAATAATTGTTATATAAATAATTAAATAAAAAACGCAACACCAATTTTTTTTTATTTACAAAATTTAATCCAAACCTTTTCAATTTAAAATTAATTGCAATTTATAAAATGTTTAATCTTGTGTGAACCTAATAATCAGCAGCTCAAAACATTTCTTCATACAATCCTTACAGTTATTTGAATCGTGACAGAAATTAAAGTTCAATAACGTGAATTGATTCCTCCATCTTAAAATAAACATACTAATTATAATCTTTTTGGCACAAAATAAATATTAAACGTGACAGGACATCAGGCACCAAAGAGTTAAGAGGTTAGTTATCACCTCGGGAGTGCAGTGCCACCATAAAGAATGGAAACAGGAATACAAGTGCCGCTTTATACAGAAGCAATGCCAACCTGTATCCTTTATTATTATTATTGATTATTCAAGATTCCGATACTTGAAACTGCCTATTTAATTCATAACAAACAAGATTATAAATATGAATAATGTATTGGCTATATCCAATAAATGCATAAATACATAATTAATATAAGAGCGCAACGGAAATTATTGTATAATATTGTAACATTCTAGATTGTATTGTTTTGATTGCATATTAGATTGATATTAATATTTTTCTATTCACTTCAGCATTCTGAATGCATTAAGGCTGAGATCTCGAATGTTTAAATTAGAACGCAATTGGCCGCGCTAGGGGCTAGACGTATTTTCGTGCCTTTTGCTTTATTTTTTACAATATTGAAAAAATATATAAAAAATAATTTCTTTAATATATGGTTTTGAATAGAATAAGAGTTATAAAAAAATATTTTTCTATTCAATATTCATATATTTATTTCGAAGGAAAACTTATTTTATTCAATTAAAATATAGTATTTTAAGCAAAAATTTCAATTACGTCAAATGCTGAGATGAAACATGGAAATCTGAGCATCCCAGGATTACGACCCAGTTTATGGCTAGCCTAAGTGATCATTTTATATAATTGTGTATTCAGACTTTCAGTTGAGACACCTTTAATATTGGTGTATCATCCGTATGGTGAATAATGTATAATAAAGTGTCTATAAATAAATAATAATAGATCATAAAAGTATTTTACCCCCCAGTCAATTCATTAGCATTCCTCCTACAGATTCCACGAAGAAATAAAATCAATTATCTTTTCTGTGTGTCATGTTACGTCCCTGTGACGTCGTCTATCACTTGAGGGTAATTTTCCTGGTCTTGAGCAGCTCTGAACAGCGCCGCGACGATTCTGACCCATCTCGTATATTCTGGAGCCAAGAGATCTGTCTTCTGCCCACACCCCGTCAACCCTCTATCTTCCCTTTTATGATTAGGTACAAAAGCTCCTTCTTCTTTCCTCAAAGCACATGATTTCCTAAGCTTAACAGTAACTTCACCCTTCCATAGTTCAGGTCATAAATTATTTTATCAATATGACTTCACGTCATTGGGCTAAGGAAGTGCTCACTCTGGCTACAGCGATCAGATCTCTATTGGAGTCTTAATATATTCAATTAAAATTATACGCAAACGTGACAGATTATAAATCTCAGAAATGTCCAGTATTACAGGTTCTTGGTAATATTACTCGATTCTTGAAATAAATTTAACCACCAATGTCATAGTATGAAATGAAGATTCATCCATGACAGCTTAAAACTTGATGACTAAAGCTAGCCCTTTTTATAGGAATGGCCCGCAAAGTCATTAGCATAATCGTTGTCTTAAATCGCTCATGGCTAAAATAAAATTTCAATGGGTTCGTTAAATCAAATGGTAAATCGAATTGATAAATCGATTTTAATGTTATAAATAATCGTTATGCCAAGCCCTTATCAACACTTGATATTACTTTCTTCTTCGTGGGTTACAATCTTTGTGATGGTTGGTTTGCTTCTATCATGGTCAGTCTCCACCAATCTCTGTACTCCGCTCGTCTCTTCAACTCGGCGTACTACAACGCCGAGTTGAAGAGACGAGCGATAATTCGAAGATAATTTGTCGAAGATAATTTGGTCCATGCAGGTTAAGCGGAGTCGTCCTCTGTAGTTTGTGCCTTCGAACATGCCTACCGCAATTGTAGGAAGCAGACCTGTAAATTACAAATATGGCAATCTACTAACTAAAATTTAGTTTTCTACAAATCATTTTCTCTGAGATATTCAAAATATATTTTTCTCGTTAATTCATAACCGGGTGTCAATATTATCATAGTTTTTCTAAATCGACATTTGGTGCCTAACATTTTTATACACGTGATCAAAACTATTATCTTACATCTAAAAGTCGTTCCACGCACATTTTTCATTTTCAAACCATTGCTCCGATAAAAATGACGATAAAAAATGTAAACTTGAGTCGATTTGATGATTAAAAAAAGATACGCGTACAAGACGACGCGCCTAAAACGAAACCGGTTTCTTGTAATCGGTCCACAGAGCAATCAATATTAACGATATCATTTATTTTGGAAGGTACATGACACCCAACACAATATACATCATGTTGGATAGTTTCAAAGTTCGGTTCACTGTACATTTATAAAAAAATTGTATCAATACCTTCGTATAATTGGAATTGGATATAATCCAGATTTTGTGAACAAGTATTTGGACACACTCAAAATGTTGTAAATAAATTGTCTGGTCAAATTATAAGCTTAAATAATAAAAATGAAAATGGTATTTTCTGGCGTTTCTCATGTGTGTGATTATAATCCAGGATTCGGATTTCACATACTAATATAAGAGTTTCTGCTTAGTAAAAAGCTTCTTTACATCTCACCAATAGATGTCTCTAGTGAAGTTCTAGTGATTCAAGAACAAGGTTTCTAAATTGGTTCATATATACAGAACTTCCAAGAATTAGTGGTAATAGTGTGGTTGTCAATAATGGGTACAATTGGTGAATGTTACACGTGTGTAAAGTGATCACTTAAACCAGCCTATGACGGTCGTCAGCCCCGTAAATGCCCAGACTTCCATATTCTTCTTCATCTTTGATGAGATGTCAAAAATAATACCTTCGTAATTGCTGCCTTTACACGTACGCGCTAAATAATGATTATCGTGAGAATTTGGTGTACAAAAAGTGAGCATTTTAACCTTTTCATGGCCGCAAATAAATTACACGGTAGTGCTCATCAGGCCGAATATTTTTTTGTAAAAATTAGGGGACTTTTTAAAAATGTTTATTAAATCGTAATTTACTTACCAAATATTATACTTCGAATCGATTATTAGAGCTTTATTATTGAAATGAAACCAGTTTCGAATTTTCATTTTCAGACAGGGTTGTCACACTAAGTCAAACATGCATTTTTTTTATTATTAGATTAAAACCAATATTTTTAGCTTTTCCACTTTTTTATTTGACCAGCGACCGGGTTTCGTCGTTACCGACATCATCAGACTGGTCTGATGATGTCGGTAACGACGAAACCCGGTCGCTGGTCAAATAAAAAAGTGGAAAAGCTAAAAATATTGGTTTTAATCTAATAATAAATTAAAAATGCAATTCCATCACGAAGTGTCAGTGGATAATATAAATCAAACATGCATGTTTCTATTGCTTCCGAGATATCTCGTCTCTGGTAACCAACGGGTTAAGTAGTTACAGGAGCTCGTTAGATCGCTGTTTGTCTAAAGTCGCAAAGTCAAAACAAGCCGTGTTTACATTAATAATTTATAAAAGTGTTTCATTTTTATATATTGTGTTTATTTTTTAAAACCGTGAAAAAAAACCCAAGATCATTCTGTTGACCATTGACCATACTTGGATCATAACTAACGCGACCATTTATTTTTGTCCTCAAAACGGGACATCTACCAATTTTTACGTAATCTTCTTCTTCTTCTAACCCTTATCCGCCCCCCAATGGTGCATAGGGCACTGCATCGTACAGAAGCAGTGTTATCTTGATCGTTAAATACACGAAGGAAAGGTGATCAGCCTTCCGCTTCAGGCACCAGTCCAGGGTCATATAAAATAAATATTTGACTAAAAAATCATAATATTTGTTTTGACCCTCTTGGGAATCGAACCTGGGACCTACAGCATGGTAACCTAGCGCGCTAACCACGACACTATGGAGACGGACAATACGTAATAGTATTATATTCAAGAAAATATGATTTTTTCATAGTTTTTATGTATTAATAAAAATAAAAGGAATGTTGATAAAGAATGTGAGAAGAATAAAAATTATAAACATGAAGAAAAAAAATGTTGTTCATGCTATCTAAAAACGGGTTCAAAACGGGACGTATGGTCACTTTATTCATAATATACCACCGACTGTTAAAGTTGGAAATTCAATAAACCGAGTATACTTCAGTTACTTCAGAATAGATTATTATTTGATGTGTAGGCAAAACCGAATGTCTTCATAAATGAATTGCATGGAATGTGTTGAATTATTCAGTGATTCAGGCGTGGTTTTGATCATACACAATCCTGAGATTAACATTATACATCTTTTCATACATTCATACCACATAAAAACCTCATGCATATATATTACCAAGATATTTATTCATAATTCATATGAAACTTAGGTGTACTACTTTAGCAATCTAAGATGATCGGAAATGAATAAAACATCGTTGTAGTTGTCAAAAATAAATATTCAATAATTAAAAAATTTATAATAATAACAAAGATTCTTCTTCTCCTATTAATTTTAGTTGTTTGAATGTTGCTTAAATATCGAGGGTATAATAGCAGAATACATCAAGTCATACAAACATGTTCCGAGATAATGGAATTTAACTGAGAGTGCTGAAAATCGATATATCGACTCGGGTTTACTTTGTGAAAATATATCACTCACTCCTTTCCACAACGTCATATATAAAAAAAACTTGATTTTTCAGGAGATTGTTTTTAAAGTTAAAAAATATAATGAAATGTATTTAAAATAAATATCAAGCCGCTTATTGAACTTTTCACTGTGCAACAGATCTTTTTAGGTAAAAGTTGAATGTTTTTTCTCCATTTGAAAAATATTTAGTATATTTAAAAAAAAAATACCTTTTCTTAAAAATGCAAAAACAACACTTTCTGCCCTATAGCTGGTAAATATTAAGTTAAAAATATGCCACTTTTGCTGGGATATAGTACATTTTCTGGGCATTCTGAAAACATGCACAACTCGAAATTGACTATTTTTGATTTATGACATTGTTGAAAGAAGTAAGCGATATGGTAAACCTCCATACCGGTATACCGACGATGACCGAAGAGTATTTTAGTAGTCAAGCTGGAAGGTTGTGTCGCAGCGTGGGCAAATCTAAGGTTCTAATTCATTAATGATATTCATAAACAAACAATTTTAAACAATATCATTGAAAAAAAAAACATTTTTTTGTAAAAACCCATTGTTTTCACCCTTACAATGTATACTTACTTTGAAATGGACCATGTTGCAAAAAACTCTTCACCAATTTTAGTCTACATGTAAGAAAAAATCTTAGCACTGAAACGGTTAAAGAACAGAGTAAAATTATTTTTAAAATTACAAAAAAATAGAATATTTAATTATTTTACTGCTTTACTAGTAAATGCTTGATTTGTTTATATTCTTAAGTACTTTTGGACAAGTAACATATATAATGTAATTATTCAATAGCCATTCAGACAAGTACAAGGTATTAATTGTAATTTTGTTAATGATTGTAAATTTTTATTCTTTATTCTGAATATAAACAGTTTTATATTCAGATATTTATCGAGTTTTGAATATATACAAGAGTTTCCTCAAATCTAAATAAGTGCTTTAAATACCTCTCTCAAAATATGTGCTTCTACTAGTTTAATGATACGCATAACCAAAACCACTCAATAAAACAAAACGATAACGTATAGTCAAAATTATAAGTGTAATTATCGGTACTTTAGTATTGCCCCATATGTCAATAGCTTAAAAATAAAATATATTGAAAAAATAAACACTTGGATAAGACCACTTCTTTTAGTTTAATAATTTAAAGAAGACTAGTTTCGAAAACTAAAGATGTTAACATGAAAATTCAAATTATAAATGCCGTTTCACGTATTGATAAGAGCTTCAGTACGAATTAAAACTAGTCGTTTTTATATTTACAAACTAAAAAAAACTGCTCCTGTACCAAAAAAATCTTTTTAGATGTATCGTTGGTTCAATAAACACATTTGATCAGAGGCCAGTTATATCAAACACAGACCATGCCTAAAGATGCATAATACATATGTATATGTTATATTTAGCATTTTTTAAATAGCTATGAGGTTGCAAATAAATAAATTAATAAATTTCGTAAATCATTACAAAATCTGCTTTAGTATTGATCTATTTATTTGGTTTCCAAATAAGGATATCCGTAGAACATAAATATGGTGAAATAATAAAATTTGAAGGCATACGCCTCCGACGATAATATATGACCTTTTGTAAATATTTTTCCTTAATAATTTTTTTTGCTCTTCTGTTGATAATTTTACAATAGACCGGTAGGCAATTAATATTGTCATATTTTATTGTTCGATTTTATTAATGCAAATACCCATGGTAGAAAATTATTTATTACTGAGGTTTGTGTGCAAAGGATACAGAAATAGTTTGACAATTTGAGACGTGCCCATTTTTAGACTGAGTCTACTCATAAGGATTACGTCATATTTAACGGTCGTTTCAAATCGTTACACAAAAAAAGACTGAATTCAACAATATTATCTGATCATTTCTGAGCAAATTTTTAAATTTAAAACGTAAAATTTGTCTTATTACTTAAATGAGACTGTTTTGTTAATAAATAAATATGAATGAATAATATACTCGTATATTGCTCAGTAATAATATTTTGGTAATTGTTTTTCTAATACACTTTTTTTTCATCTCAACATTGATGACGAAAAACATGTAAGTCTGGGCTTACGACCGGCATAGGCTTAGTTAAGTGATCACTTTACACGCGTGTAGTATTCACCAATTCTACCCATGATTGACAACCACAATACAATTTTTTTGGAACTTCTAGATATATTGATCAAACTCGTAACACAGTATGTGCTAGTTCACAACAGCCATCTGTGTTTGAATTAGGAAAGCTTTCATTAAGTAGGGATTTTTATTTGGCACACTCAAAATGTTGTGCAATACACTTTGATTTCTGTATTAAAATTAATATTATCTATATCCTCATTTAACATGTATAGTTGAGAAGAAGCAAATAAATTTTCTTCTTCTCTTATTATATTTTTTATAAACACTGAGGGTGAGATAAGCACTATCCATAAAATTAAGGAAGGTGTGTTGAGATGGTTTGGACATGTGGAACGTATGAGGGAGGAGAGAACGGTTAAAAAAATATGAGGCGAATGTAGTTGGAAAAAGAAGCAGAGGAAGACCGAGGAAAACTTGCCACAATCAAGTATGTCGAATACTTGAAAGTGGCCGGGTCAGAGGTCGTAATAATCGTCGGGTATGTATGAGGAAATGCATGAATGTAGAAGAGGCGAAGAATGTTAGCAAAGACATATTGGTGTGGCGTTCGATTCCCTCTGCCTACTCCTGCGAGGAAGCGGCGTGATGGTTAGTTAGTTACTTATAGGTACCTCGATTCTGGCGCTTATGATTACGAAAAATTAACAATTTTAAAAGTTCATTGTCATGATATATGAACCAGAAGAAATGCATTATATTATTGGTCAAAACATGACGAGGTTAAACGTAAGTCAAATAAATCAAATTATGCATAAATCACGTTCAATAAGTATTTGATTAAATTGAAATGTATCAATTAATAATCAATTCTAATTGAAATCATCATTCGGAACACGGTGTGGTGAAATCTTTTATTAACTTAAAGAAAAATATATAAAAAAAAATCTCCTTCATTTTCGATCTAAAAAAAAGTAAAATTACCAAAAAGTGTGTTTAAAAGTTATAATTTTTGATATTTGCAGTACATAATTTGAAGCATGTTTTAAGAACAAAATAACTCACATGGCAGATTTTAGAAATATGGAGCGTTTATTGTATAAAATATTTTTTTCATCTCAATTTTGCGTTTGTTAAGATTTCAGTAAAATAAAAGATTCCTTTTTAATGTTCTGTTCTTGTTATTATAAAATATTTCAATTTCACAGTATTATCGTAGACCTAGGCATCCCGTTTTTAAAAATAGGAATCAAGTTGTGTCGAGTTGATTTGAACCTAGAAACTCTTGAGTCACATTCTGCGGCAATAACCAGGGGACCACAAACCGACTCATTTAAAATCAGATGAATACTACAAACGAATTTCGTGCTATCATATTCATACAATCTGCCTGCTCCGTGATGTAATGGTTAGCATATTTAGCTACCATGCTGGAGGCTCCGGGTTCGATTCCCAGGGGGGGCCAAATAAATATTTATTGAAGTTTTTTTTACTCTAATATTTATTTAATGTTGGAAAACCCTGGACGGGTCCTTGATGCGTAGAAATGATCACCTTGCCTTCATGTAAGTAACGATCAAGATAACACTGCGTCAATACGATGCAGTGCCCTATGCACCACTGGGTGTGGTTAAGGGTCAGAAGAAGAAGAAGAAGAAGTCAAAGTACAAATAAAAATGGGATTAAACGACGGGCTGAAAATTATAGGCGTCATGTTTTTTGTTGTTGGTGTTTTACAAAAAAAAACATTTTTTGAGTTACGGAAAAAATATTCTTCAGGCCCATTCAAACTTTTGTATACAGTTTGCACAGCCATTTATTCTTTTATTTGAATCTCTGGGGTATTTATAGATATGAGCATTACTGTGATGAGTGGTGACTGACCGGAGAATTTCGTTGTAACGTAATGTCGTAACATCGCTCTCGGCGAGCATCAGCGAGCATCCGAAACTATGGATGGAGCGCTCGGCTCGCTGTACTGACTACGATTGCTCGCATCGTAACGCGTTACGTTACGAAGAAATGGCTCCGGTCAGTCACCACCCTTACGATTAGTAGCATATTGTGAGGGTTGTTAAAAGAAACATTCAGCCAAGAATTAAAATAATAAAAACCCTTATCCGCACCCCAATGGTGCATAGGGCACTGTGTCATATAAATGCAGTGTTATCTTGATCGTTTACATATGAAGGAAGGGTGATCAGCCCTTCGCTTCAGGTACCAGTCCATGGTAATATTGAATAAATATTACAGTGAAAAAATCACTTAAATTTATTTTACCCCCCTTGGGAATCGAACCCGGGACCTCCAGAACGGTAGCCGAGCGTGCTGACCATTACACTACGGAGGCGGACAAAAACCATCATGTGTACCATCATATTTTAACCATTTAGGAATTTATAAGATACCTTAATAAACAAATAATAATGTGACTCCGTCGTCCAAAGTCAATAATATGTTAATTTAATTTGACATTTAATTAATGATCCCATTATTTCCTACGATACATCGTGTAGCAATCATTTCTTACGATACCGATAAATGTTAATACCATATTTCCCAATCAAAGATTATGCAAAACATCTTAGGTCGTGCAATATCAACGTCAGTATTACAAAAAACCCCAATTTATACGATGGCGAAAAAAATAAGTAATGGGAATAAAAGACCAAAAGTCAGAGAAAGAAGCTAATTTACTATTTTCAATGCTGTTAAAGTTAAATCAACCAATTACTGGTGTTTCTTATGTTATTAGAAATCATAAACGTCATTATATTATTTATTCAAGGAAGCCGATTAGATCTTCGAATTAGTGTTGATTGGCCAAATACTATTTGCTCTTTATAATATCACAATTAAAAACATATTTACTTAGCTTGTTTACGGCGAACTGAACATTCTGATAATTGGGGATTTAAAAATTTTAATCAACTAATTTATTTGTTGAATTATTTATTAATAGGGCGGGCTAGTTGCCACAAAGCCATATCTTTCAACCAACTAAAAGTAAACTAGTATGAATGGTATGGGTTTTGATTTTTTATAACTGTTTGAATTAGGGGGCAAATATAATTTATACAAAAAATTAAACAACAAATAATGTTTTACTTTTCACATGTAGATGAAAACATCTGTAGTTTTCGAAACTAGTCGTGTGTAATGAAATAAAACTCGAAGTGGAACCTTGGATATAAAAAGAATAACGTAAGAATAATGTATTATATTAACTAACTAACTAACCAACTAACCATCACGCCGCTTTCTCTCAGGGGTTGGCAGAGAGAATAGAACGCCATACCAATCTGTCTTTGCACACAATCTTTGCCTTTTCCACGTTTACACATCTTCTCATACACACACGCCGATTATTCCGACTCCTGACCTGACCACTTTCAAGTATTTGAAATACTTGATCATGCCAAGTTTTCCTCGGTCTTCCTCTGTGTTGTGTGAATGGATGATTAGTGTTATTTGCCGAAAAACAACGAAACTAAACAAATTCTTAATAAGCTTCAACAAATTTCTCGATATTTTTTTTCTCTAAATTATGTTTACTCATTAAAAGAAAGGTGCTTAATAACTTAATATTAATTTTAAGAGAATAGCGTTATGACCGAAAAATATCAATCATCCTGTACCATTATAAATTTGAGATGCATCTAAAGATAATGATAATTAAATATAATTAATTATTCACTAAAAGACTAGAAGCTCAGTACAAAAAAATACCGAGGTGGTATCGCTTTACAGAAGCTAATTACCCAAGTCCATGACCATAAATCATACTTAGGTTTTCAGTATTATTGTTTAATTATTCAAAGATAGGCATTAATAAAAAATACCTCTGAAATTTATTAAGATGAGCTTCATACCCGGTATGAATAATTCCCGCAGTAAGTTCAAGCAACAAAATCTATGGATTTTCTATTTACAGTTTACATTTATTCACTTATCTCTGAAATTATCCACTAATTAGTGAATACACTTACTTCCCAATTAATACCAATTTAAAGGAGAAAAGCTTACCGTTGAAATATCTTATCAAGATTATTGTTTATTCTTAATGAAATAATTTCACATGTTCTAAAATTATTTTTAGATTATAAACAAAAATACTTATAGTAAACGCATATTTCGTTTACAACATTTTCATTGTGTCCAAATACTTGTTTACAAATCTGGAATATCTTCAATTAGGAGTCGTTTTTTACATCATTTTCTTACATCTTAACATAGATGAAGAAGTATATATATAAGAGTCTGGGCATTTACGGCACTTACGACCGTCATAGGCTGGTTTAAGATATCACTTTACACACGTGAAACATTAACCAATTCTACCCATGATTGATCTACCACATCAATCATGGGTAGAATTAGTGAATGTTACACGTGTAAAGTGATCACTAAAACCAGCCTATGACGGTCGTTAGCCTCGTAAATGTCCAGGGTTTCATGATCTTCTTCATCTATGATGAGATGTCAAAAAAACATGTTTTTTTCACTCTGATAAAGCGTTTATTAATTTCAAGAATACTTTTTGTTTTACCAAATATATCTAATCATAATTGCAAGTTCAAGTTCACAGTTAAAAGGATATTTTGTAAAACGTTTTCGTCCTGAAACACGAACAATACGCTTTATTAGAGAGGTAACTTGTTACCAAAACACTATATCATTAAATATTATTTATATCATTATGTTATAACTTAAACATAATAAATAAAACTAAAAAAAAACTAAAGTAAATGATTTAGGTTTATACTGTTAAATTAGTAGGTACTTTTTCTGAGTTATGGCTCTTAATGCAACATACCTGTATTTTTATAATTTTTTGGAACAACCTGTACGAAAGTCATTTTAATTTATTGATCGAAGGGTAAACTGACAACCACGTGAGTGAATTAACATATTAGATTTTCGACTTACACGTGATTTATTAACACATTTTATTATACTAGCGAGTAACGGTATTTTACAAAGGAACAATTTTTCTATCTAAATCAATTATAATTAATACATGGGTGGTAATTGAATGACAGAAATGCAATTTTACAGTTCAAAAACTCCTATTATTTTGTTTTGTATTGTATTTTTATAAATCAAAATGAAACTAATTTTAACATTCATAATAAATGGCCAATATCTGTAGCACCGTTTAAGTAAAAAATCACCTAAAAGGTGCTTTGTAATTTACCACTTAATTTTATTCATTCAATTGGCATTCACTATCTAGAATTTTATAATTTATTATTATTTATCCGAACCAAGTTTTCACATACTCGTATTTAATAATAATAATTACCTTTCAATTTTATTTCTTGCTCAGGAATCTCAGATCTTGTTATTATTTGAACTGTTTTTACTATTAAAATGCGCATAAAGGTATTCCTATATATCAGCGGTCGGGGAACTTTTAAAAACATAACCCCAAAATATTTATGCGTAAGTCGATGTTACCCACTCCCCCATTTTCAAAAATCAACGTATATTTAAAGCAAAACCTATTTATTGAAATCATTTATACGAAAAAGAAAAAAAAGTTAAATGAAAATAGTAAGTACCTTTGTAATAGACAAACAAAATAGAAATTCTCAATTTGGATCAAACGAAAATTCAGGTGTTCAGGTTTCCTATTTAGTTTTTGGAGGAATGATGTTGCTTCATGTTTGATACAAATATGAACTTAAAAAATTGGGATTTTTTATGTATGCGCAATTTGAATAGTCTTCAGCGTTAAATCGATTTCTGAATTGTTTAAATTTGTAAAAAATACTAACACGTTTATAACTATATAACAAATACTAAATTTCCTTATTACACCAAAAAATTCATTTTTACCCCATTTGGGGTAATTTACTCCGGTTCCCCGACCGCTGCTATAGATATTCGGTAGATACCTTCCATTATTCAAACTTTAATATTTTAGGAATACAATTTTTCAATTTTGAGCTATGCTCTCGGATAATCCATTATTAAATGACTTTTTTCAATGATATTAAATATATTTTTTAAATAAATATGGTGTCTATAGTTTTCACCAGTATACATAGGTTATATAAAAATCATTAAAAATGACATTTGTGTCTCTTTTGTTTCTATAATCAAATAGTGATGGTACCTATTTGAAGATTCTTTGTTATAATTATATAAAAGTAAACAAAGCATAGCTACTCGTATTTAAACGGATTTTGATTGCGATATGCAAATTTTTTCTCTTTTTTTTCTAGGCTTAACTGTATCTCTCAGTTACAGTGCTACAGGTTTTATTGTTGCATTATAGTTGGCATGACAAACCTACAAAGATAGTTTTAGATGTTCAAAGATAAGAACAGCATGTTCGCTATCGAACAATGTGTTAACGGTGAATTAAAAATACGGACAGTGCGAAACAAAAACTTTTATCACACTTTCCGCGATTATTCATTGTACGAGCGCGATATGACGAGAGATACGCGCCCAATTCACATGGCGAATAAAAGAAAATTGTCCCAGTTTACGAGACAATTACTCACAAATGCACTGTAAACAATGTGATTAACATTTACAACTGGTCATTGTCCTCTGGCGGCCATTACAGTTAGACGCGACAATGGGGTGTCGACCGCGTGAATACATCACACATCGCACACTAGGCTTCCTACGCGTGTGCAGATGGAATCATCGTCATAATGAAATGGGTGTGGATTAAACATATTCGGTGTCGCACTGTGAAATTCTAAAATGCAGAAAAACAAAGGAATTTTACAGTTATTATCATTCTCTGAGCCTACTGACGAAAATTTAAATTGTTCAAATAGCGCTCCAAGAGTCAAAATGGAGACCTTTCTTACACCTTCGACATCAACAACTCATACTTATAACATTTTAAGTGTATCCAAATACTTGTTTTCAAATCTGGATTGCCTCTAATTATGGGAGTCAATTTTTATATTATTTTTTGACATCTAAACAAAGATGATGAAGAATATGGAAGTCAGAGCAATTTACGAGGGTAACGACCGTCACAGGTTGGATTTATTAGTCACTTTACACACGTGTAACATTCACCAATATAGAAGTTCCAAGAATTTGAGTAGTGTGGTTGTCAATCAAGGGTAATGAATTGGTGAATGTTACACGTGTGTAAAGTGATTGTTTAAACCAACCTATGACGGTCGTAGGCCCCATAAATACCCAGACTTCCATATTCGTCTTCATCTATGTTGAGATGTTAAAAAAATAATATTATTTATTAATTAACTCATACGTCCTTTTTCAGTATAAGTTAAAGACTTTTCTTACATCTTCGACATCGACAACAACTGACTACACATCAAAAGAAATACAAAGAATAATCTATTTTAGCTATTGTTGCAGTTTTCATTTCAGAGCTGTGTGCACTTATTAGAAAAATATTCAAAATTACAACAAAAAATATTTCATAATTAAAATGTAACTTTATTTTAAAATCACTATAAAATCACTGCAGTGATTTTAAAACAAAGTTACATTTTGATTATAAAATGGAAAATCACAAAGTTAGTGCTTCAAATATAAATTATAAAAAAATATTTCATCAATTGATTCGGCAGTCACTTGGTACTATCTATCCATTTTTAATTTTAGTTTTCGTCTAGGTAAATTATCACTATTTCTTAAAATCTTTTGTGACACGTGTTTTGATGCATTCCGCATCATTTTCAAACACTTTATGTCTAAAATTTAGACTTAACTTCTCATACTGTGTTTGAAAATGATGCGGAATGCATCGAAACAAGCGTCACAATATATTTTTAGAAATAGTCGTATTAACCAAGTAAAACTTAAATTAACAACGAATAAATATTCCAGTATGATAAATTTGTTAATCAAATCTGATTTTATGATCTCTAATATTTTTCTGTTTTATTTCTTATAATTACATATTTACATTCACCATTCGACCCATGATTGACAACCACACCACCGATTTTTATGGAACTCATACATATATCATATAATTCTCACGTTAATTTGAGTAAGCTTTTATTTAGGAGACTCCCTTTTTATTTTAAACGTTTGCAAGATTCTTACCGAATAATTTTATTTAAGTAGGTACTGGGAGATGCTTCAAATGTAATTATGAATTTTTAAGAAGGCTATGATTTGATCAATTATTTTATTCATAACATTATGGTTGTATCCAAATCCTTGTTCACGATTCTTGAGTTCTCGGCTTACTTTTTGATAAATTAACATAGACGTAGAAAAATACGGAAGAATATGACTCATATATGACAAAAATAATATGAAAATAACTCCTGTAATTGGAGATAATCCAGATTTTGTGAACAAGTATTTGGACACACTCAAAATGTTGTAAAAATGTTGTAAAACCCTTTGTTTTTTTACCACTTGAGAAAAAATAAAAAATAAAAACTTCCCAAGTGGTAAAAAACAATTGTTTTCATTTACAAAAAAAAATATGTATTTGGATTTATAAAATGTCAAAAACAACTTTTTTTTAAGTAGCCAATTTAACTCCGCCAATTAAGATGTCCCTTTCTTAAACTGGGCTATTACAATTAAACAATTACAAGAAGAGATAAGGACATTGCATTCGTTAACACCCGCACAATTCAACGAGCAGTGTCGTGTTTTGTTATTTAATTTATACCGTGGCGCGCACAATTCCTTATTTAATTGTTTTATACTCGTATACTGGGCGGCACTTTATTTTCATAATACATAAATGTATAATAACATTGTGTATTTCGGCTTTTAAGGCACAGCCTGGGTTGAGCCGAAATACTTGCATGGTATTTTAATGCAAATAATTACCAGCCACTGGTTTAATTCATCAAGTAATCAAAAGAATTATACATTAAAATATAGAAATAACAAGTTTTAATAGATGGTACTGAATAAATACGATACATATCAAAATATAAAACTTATAGTTTTATTTAAAAAATATTTTTAACAGAATACAAAAAGGCAAAAAATGAAAATGAAAAAAATTACAATAAGTAAATACTATACATACAAGTTATTCATTAAATTAAGAAGATACTGAGATGTGTTTTTTTATTCACAGTTTTAAAAAATCTAACAATATTTTAAGTGTGTCCAAATACTTGTTTACAAATCTGGATTATCTCCAAATATAGAATATAGAACATAGTTATTCTTATAGAGTTATTCTTGGTCAAATGATAAGCTAAAATAATAAATGAAAAGGATATTTTCTAGCCTTTCTCATGTATGTGATTATGATCCAGGATTCGGACTCACACACAGATGAAAGAATTTTTGCTCATTAAAAAGCTTTTTTCATCTTACCAATAGATGTCTCTAGTGAAATTCTAGTGATTCAGGCACAATGTTTCGAAATTGAATCATACATAAAAAACTTCAAAAAATTTGAGTAGTGTGGTTGTCAATCATGTGTAGAATTGGTGAATGTTACACGTGTGTAAAGTGATCACTTAAACCAGCCTATGACGTTCGTAAGCCCCGTAAATGCCTAGAATTCTTTCATATTCCTCTTCATATATTTTGAGATGTCAACAAATAATATGAAACAAAATCTTAATGTCAACAATTTTTTTATTTATTGCTTCGGCATTTACTTTGTGGTAAGACATGTTAAAATGATTAAGGAAACTCATGTGGTATAAAAACAAGTGTTTCCTTAATCATTTTTACAATAAATTTTTATTGAAATAATTGATGTCTATCATATCGTAGTCGTACAGGAGAAAGTGACCAACTAAGAAAAGGTAAAATGTTCAGGAGGGCCATTTAAGTTGCTTTTGCTTGGCAAGAAAATAAACACCGATGCAGTTAGTCATTTTTACCAAGTCAATATATTATACTTCCAAGTTTAAAATCCTTTGGGATGTTTTTCAGGGCAATATTAAATTATTAAGATATCAAATAGTCAATGATCACGTTTTTGTAAGAAATGCACTTGGTCACTTTCTCCTGTATGACTACGATATGTGTAGTCCTTATATCTATGCTCAATAGAGTTTTCTTAATAGCCAATTGCTGATCCGTCCTGCTCCTTTTTGATAATTTAGCATTAATTTCGGCATCTCAACTACTAAAACGGTCATGAATTCCTTAGGCATCCATTAAGCACCGTGTCTGACTGGAGTAAGGCAATCATCAACACCCACAACAGCTAACAAACAAAACAAACTTAACATCTGCCTAACCTAAAACTGGAACTACTTGGCGTGGGACGGAACTCATTGTGCGATCGTTCCTCTAGACGACCCTGGAATAACACGATGCAAGAATGAATGCCATGCCTTGAGTGTATTAGATATTTGATATCAAAAAAATATATTTTAGCGTCTCTCAATTCACCGAATTCGTGTTATACGAAATCACACAGGTGCTAATAAAATCAAATTGTATTATAAAGCTTTATAACTTCAAAGCTTTATAATTATGTAGCAATATTTTTTTATCTCTTACTGGTGCGGTAGGAGTGGTACATGTTAGTGTTAATTTTATTTTTAAACAAAAACAGTTATATCCCAAGAAATGTCTCTGAAAGTAATGTAATGTCTAAGTTTGTCAAAATTATATATTTTTTTAATGAAATTTTACGTCGTACATAATACTATTTCTTAAGGCCCAGATCTCAAGCGTTCAACTCAAAATGCGCAGATACCCGCTCAGGGCTCGACGTGTCTTTACACTCGATTTTTTAAAAGATTTTTTTTTATGTTGGAAACTTGTTTGTTTTTTTAAATATACATAGAAAAAATACATGAACTTTGTTTAAATTCATTTCTTTTTAATAACTGTTTAAAACTATATAATTATTTCGAAGAAAAACTTATTTTTTCAATTCAACAACGATGTTTTAAGAAAATAATCATTCACGTAAAATGTTACCTGGATTTAGAGAAGATAATGTTGCAAATTAATGAACACTTGGCCTTAAGGCTAACTCTAATATTTAGACATAGCTTCGTATGCAGTGTTTGACAATGATGCAGAATGCTTCGAAACACGAGTCAGGATATATTTTAAGAAATAGCGGTATTTATCGAGTAAAATAAAAATTAAGATTGTCATAATTTTACAATGTTGACAATATACTTGTTATTGGTTAGTAAAATAAGTAGTAAGGTCACGTAAAATTTGTATGGCAGGCGTAGAGTACAAAAACTACAAGAGACATCCACAACAAACTGAGACGTATTGTCGTGTATGAGGTTTATAAAAGGTTAGTTCAGTACCTAATATTGTCTAGATATCATGGGTTACTTCTCAATTTGATTTCATATAATTATTTATTTGTTTGAAGACTTTCTGTACAATTCAAGTCAGTATACTTTTACTCCGGCTTTTCGCTATGAAACAATATATTTCAACTAAAAACAATCTACCGAATGGATGAACGTTTTAACAGATGATATCTGAAGGGTTGTTATACTCGTACCGAAGAAATAAAATTTGTATATTTTTTTTGGTAATTTTTAAAAAAAAATTCTTTTTCTAATGACGTCATATGGCGCCGATTTGATAAAAAAAATCCACTCTAGCTATTGAGAATATGCCAAACGAAGCGTGTATTACGTACGTTATATACGAGTGCAAAATCAAGCATAAGTGTTGTGTACTTGAAATAAACTTTTGAATATTTGTTCAATGTAAATATCAACTATCATGTCCGTTTTTTTTTAAGTTTTTTTTTTTGCTATTGTCCATTACTTACTTTTTCATACACTTATGTTCATATGTATGGAAGCGCTTAAACCAGGGATGTACGCGTGGATTTTAATCTTCTGCAACAATTTATTTTTTTGTTTAAAAAAAAATCATTACATATAACCGAATAAACTTGTCTCATGAATAAGTGTTTATATGCCTTTTTCTCATTTACTAGTGATTTTGCGGGTATATTTTAGTGATTTGTTTATTTTAAACGTCCAATCACGATTTTAGATGAAAAAAGGATGGTTTTATCTATCGAATTGCAATATAATAAATATAATAGATTTATATTATCCACTGACACTTCGTGATGGAATTGCATTTTTAATTTATTATTAGATTAAAACCAATATTTTTAGCTTTTCCACTTTTTTATTTGACCAGCGACCGGGTTTCGTCAACGACGAAACCCGGTCGCTGGTCAAATAAAAAAGTGGAAAAGCTAAAAATATTGGTTTTAATCTAATAATAAATTAATAAATATAAGATATGTTCAAAATTATCCTTTAATATAATGTTATCTATTAATATAAATTTTTACGTTGTTTTATTGAATAACTCTTTTTTATATATTTTTTTAATAAAACGTTAACGTTAATATTATAATCATAGTCATGTATTAAACATATTATCAGTCATCGTGCAGATATATCAGTCTATAGGAATAAAATATTTGAGAATGAAATCATTTTATGTATGTTTTGTCATTAATGTACAGTCACGCTGCAAAGTCTATGTTTTGTAGTTATGTCATTTAGTTTTTGTTATAGACTTTAGATTTATATAAAAATATACGTGTATCATTGATTGAGCAATAAATTATTCACAAATATTTTCGTCGATATCATATTCAAACAAGAAAATTAAACACGATTAATATTTCTTTGTTTCAAAATCTTTGTTTGTTTTTTTTTGTATATATATACAACCATGTTTCATTGTTTTATTTATTTATCGAATTTCACCGATAATTGCTTTATTGTGGAAATTTTCCTAATCTTTTCTTTGTCTTTCCGTGACGAATAATGACTGATGATTGCTCATTCTTTTTCTGACCCTTTTTCGCATGCAATGATGTAAAAGGCGCAGCATGGGATTGATATATATATATATATATATATATATATATATATATATATATATATATATATATATATATATATATATATATATATATATATATGTATATATATATATATATATATATATATATATATATATATATATTGTGTTCATTTTTTACATAAAGGTAAGATAAAGGGTTCTGAGATTCTGTCACCAATATATAAAAAGCAATGAAAAAATTAAGAGATAAAAATGTATAATTTTGGGTTCAGAAGAATGTTTTTTTTTGAAACCCGAATAATTTTTTTTAAATTTACTTTTTATATTTTTTTATCATAGTGAATACTATAGCAACATTCTTCATTAAATTAACAAAATATTAACACCAGTAAACATGTTTTACATAAAAATTATCGATGTTTTATTTAATGGGTTTTCTTTGACTACGTCATTACAATGATGTCATACAAACTTTATGTTTAGTAAAATGTCGCGGTTAGAACAAAAAAAATAATCTGAAGTGTGGTTTCAGTGTTAAAATACAACCACAGATGATAGTACAGGTGCAATTTTATAAATAAATGTCACAGGGTTTAAGTTATAATCGCAGCCGTTCATGTACGCCCATACTCCTTTGAGGAAAGATATGCTTGGACGACCATGTACGGCCCCACTTCTGGACGGGTTAAAAGTTTTTTTTGCATTTGCGAAAAAAAACGATATATTGAATTCCTGGCTACACCACTGTCTGTCTATCTCGCTATCCCTATCTGTGAACTGTTACCCCAAGGGTCAAAGGCCACACACAACTGGCTACTGAGCGCTGAAACTGGTTAACGTTGGACGTGCGTCATTCAATTGTCGTCAGATCGCTGATGTCACCGTCGTCTCCTCCGCACGACGCATTGTGTCGATGCGTGCTCGGATCTCATGCCACGAGCTGGAATGATGATGATGGAAAAAAAATAAAAAATCATGAGGCATGCTACCGTTACATGTAATTCTTCAAAAAATATTAAAAAATATTTTATTTTCAAATTTAAAATAAAGCGATAAACTTTTTTTATTGAAAAACTCTTTTTTTTAAAAAAACTTATTTAAATTAAACATAATAGTTGGTAAATAAACAATACATTTCAATATATAACGTTTCTACCTCTCTAATAAAGTAGACACTTGTATTTAGAGAGGGAGTTCGTTTTACTTTTTTTTTAAAACAAAGTGCATTAAACAAAAGTAAATTAAAATTAAAATTAAAAATAAAACAATGTAAATTAAAAATTAAAAATATTCTTTGGTATGGAGTCTAGGTAGGGGTGAGTCATATATGTTTTTATTATTATTTTAGTTTTAAAGATTTGATAGTTTTCTATAGATTTTAAGTTTATTAAATATTTTTTTACCTACATACGTATAATGGTTTAATGTTGCTGTTGTTCTACACCTGTGTAATATTAAATTATTAGAAAATCTAGGGTTACGTGAAATTTGTACATCAGTTGTTTTTTCTTTAAAAGTTTGTAAGATAGAGGCTTTATTAAAAATTTCTTCTATTGTTGGTACATTCAGTTCTTTGAATACTAGTGTTGAAGGGTATGTTCTGGGCTTTTTAAGAATTTTTTTGCAATTTTTTTTTAACAATTGAGGGTGATTTAAATTTGCCCTATAAGCTCCTCCCCAGCCTATAACTCCATACTGCAGATGTATTTTTATTATATTTACAATTATTATTTTATTATTGACAAATGTTTAAATTTCATACTGTTAAAAAAAGGTATTAATTTGTGGTAGGGAGAGATCAAATCTAGAAACTGTGACTCATTGACTACAATACTATCCACAGGATTACAATCTGACATGTATAAAGGCGGAATATTTGATAGTATGCAACTTAATTTTTTTTAAACCCAGGTAACATTTAAGTTAATTGCAGTGTTTGCTTAAAACACCGTTTTTGTATTGAAATTATAAGTTTTTCTACGAAAAAAATATATGGATTTGAAAAGAAGAGCGTTATTAAAAGGTTAGGAGTTGAAAAAAAAATATGAAAAAATGTTCATTTGTTAAATTCTTATATACGAGTACGTATACTCACATAAAAATTTACGCGGTCAACTCGTATGGCTTCTCGAGCAGCCGGTCGTGTCTTCACTTCATGTATTTGAGAGTACACCTTTAAAAAAACAAATATTTCAATTTAATACTATTAAAAATAGGTATTAAATTGTGGTAGAGAAGGATAGAGCCTAGAAACTGTTATTCAAATAACTAAATACTATCTACCCAATCGCAACCCTTCATGTTTTGAAGATATTATTGTCAAATTTTGGAAAAAAAGCAACTCATTTTTGGAATTTTTCCATGTTATTAGTTGGGTCTTTCATACTGCAATGTGTCAGACCACACTGCAGAAATCTTTTAATTGTCAGTAATTTTAAGTAAGTGCGTATATTGTTTACATATTTGGGAACATATACAAATCAAAATTATAGAATGTACCAAAAATCGCAAAAAAAGTTTATAAAAAATCATAAAAATAAAAGAGAAGAGCTTTTAACTTAATTGAATATCCGCATATGGGTAATTGTTTTTGAGATTAATCTTCAATCCAAATTACAAGTGCTTTTTCTGTTTTTTTTTCTAATAGAGTATCTCTTGAATACGATGTAAGATTGTGCCAGTGACACAATCACACTTTATCGGTTGTAACCTGCACTAGTCTGAATATGAGATTTCTTATTTTTTTTCGAATTCGCATAAAAAAGACTTGAACTGCATACAAAAATAAAGGATAGGTTCCATTACATTTGAAAACAGCATAACTTCAAAATCGCAAAACAAAGATCCGCATAAAAACAGACCCAAGTGTACTCAAAATAGATTCGACAAGAACTGTAAAAGTTGCACTGCATCGTAAACTTATAAAATAGGGCTTGCATTTTTTTTTGCCTTGCAGTGTAAATAAATATTGCGTTAGTATTTTATTGTGAAAAAAACAAACATCTACGTTGATGAATCTATTGTTCTTTAATGAATCATAAAAAGTATGTGGTTTCAAGTCATACACCAACTTGATATAAATAAATAATATTCTTTGAAGGGCATTTGCATACAAAAACGTATGAATCTTCGAAGACTTTTGTTGATGTTATATTCGTCGCAATAATACTAACTGAATAATATTCAATAAATCAGTGCGACGAATTGATACAAGATTCATAAAAGATTTTTATATATAACGAAAAATATGTTTTTTCTTAAATATATATCCGCCTCCGTAGTGTAATGGTCAGCATGCTCGCCTACCGTTCTGGAGGTCCCGGGTTCGATTCCCAGGGGGGTTTAATAAATATAAGTGATTTTTTCACTCTAATATTTATTCAATATTACACTGGACTGGTACCTGAAGTGGAGGGCTGATCACCTTTCCTTCATGTGTAATCGATCGAGATAACACTGCGTTTATATGAAGCAGTGCCCTATGCACCATTGGGGTGCGGTAAGGGTTTTATTATTATTATTATTAAATATATAAACGAAATAGGTAAAATAAAAATAATAATAAACTAATAGTCTAAATGTGAAAATAAATCATTGTAAACTGTATCAAACATTGTGATGACTAATTAACCAAACCGTATGTACATAAAATTAGTCATGAGATTTATTTACAAGGTGATTTATTTGGTTGATAAGGATTAAGGAAGGAATGAGACCAAAAACCACAAGCGGCATCGACACTTGAAAAAATTTGCTGGCATTACGTAATTTCGTATTATCATTTTACACATTTGAGGTGCTGATGACATACATATGTGTGGAGTAGTGTAAAAACCCACAAAAATATTAAATGTTTAAGCTTTGATGTGTTATTTTTATTCTATTATTTTATTTATATATTGTATTTCTTAATTCGATGTCTGCGCATGGAAGGCTAACATAAGAACGTCTATGTTGTCCGCCAAGTATTGTATTTTGTTGAGCCAAAACTTGCCTTACACGCGAGAAGTAATAACATATAACTTGAGTTATAATCTACAACAGTTTGAGTGTGTCCAAATACTTGTTCACAAAATCTGGATTATCTCCAATTACAGGAGTTATTTTCATATTATTTTTTGACATTTCATCAAAGATGAATAATAAAAATATAAAAAAGTATCTCACCAGTAGATGTCTCTAGTAAAGTTATAGTGATTCGAGAACAAGGTTTCAAAATTGGTTCATATATATAGAACTTCCAAGAATTTTAGTAGTGTGGTTGTCAATAATGGGTAGAATTTGTGAATGTTACACGTGTGTAAAGTGATCACTTAAACCAGCTTATGACGGTCTTCAGCCCTGTAAATGCCCAGACTTCCATATTCTTCTTCATCTTTGATGAGATGTCAAAAAATAATATGAGTTGTAATCATTTCTTGAATGTTTTTCACAGATACTTTTTGGGCACATTTTATAAACTTTATAAAATAAAACACCTTTGTTTTAACAACTTTTTATAAATGATGACAAAGTTCTTGTCGAAACCGGTTGGAATAAGTGTACCAATGAAAAGTGGTTAAAACAAAGTTGTTTTTATTTTATAAAGTGAATTATAATCGATGAATTTTATATCAAGTTTTATAATACGTTATTACTCCTCATAATATCCAGTTTATCGGAATGACCCAAGGTGAACGCCAAATATATCCTTCTCAATGCCTGCATCATACCCTAGAAGGATGCAAAGGAGCTGGCAGCTGACAATAGACTAGAAGCAGTTTGTGGATTTCACGTGCTCCACAGGATATAGATTAAGTATACTAACTAGTAGGCAGAGAGAATCGAACGCCACACCACTCTGTATTTGCAAACATTGATCGTCTCTTTTACATTCATGCATCTCCTCATACATACCCGACGATTATTACGACTCCTGACCCGATTAAGTAAGATGAAGTAATAAGTAATTTAGATTAAGTAAGACTGGATAATTTATAGATTTGGAGTTTAATTTGTAGAACTCCATTTTAATTTATATATTAAATGTTAAAATCGAACACCGATGTTAAGTCTACTGAATTCTATTTTATAGTTAAAAATACATAAACATAAAATTTGTGTCAATTGTTTCGCCTTAAAGTTCGCGTTAGTTTGAAAATGCGAAAAAATTGTCACAAATTTTATTTTTATGTGTTTTTAACAATAAAATGCAATTTAGTACACTCTAAAATCAGTGTTTGATTTTAATATTTTATATACAAATTAAGACTGGATTGCTGATCAAACACCTTTTCCAAACATATACATTTTTTCAAATTATATTGTTTTTTTTTAACGGATTGAAACAAACTAAAAAGTCCAGTTCATCCACCCACCGCTACTGTGAAACAAAGTTCTCTTTTATTTTTTATTCATATTGTTAAAAAAAATCCTAAATATAATTTAAACAAACGGTATTACAAAGTATGTAAATACTACATAATTTCCCCTTTCCGTTAGATTTTACTTTGTAAGCTCGATAAGTCAGAATCCGGTATATGTGTGCAATAAAAGGTGTTCATTAAGAAGACACGTTACGCCGACTGAAATGTCGAGATTTTCTCATGGCGATGAAAACTCCGAAGGAACATCGTCCTTAATCGATAAGTAATGACTCGACTGATTATTTTCCGACTTTCGATAATGTCCAACTTATGGCTGCCATACCCTAAGTATGTAAAAATTATAGACCAGTTTCAAATATTATGTTATATAGCTTAATTTATCAATTTAATAATATAATTTACTATTCGTATTCAATGTGGGTGTTTTACCATATCGCTCACTCCTTTCAAGAACGTCATAAATCAAAAATCGTCAATTTTCAGTTGTGCGTGTTATCGGAATGCCCAGAATATGTACTATATCCTATCAAAAGAGGCATATTTTTAACTTAATATTTACCCGATACAGAGCAAATAGTGTTATTTTTGCATTTTGAAGAAAATGCATTGTTTAATTTTTTATTTACATAAACTAAATGTTTTTCAAATAGAGAAATAACCTTCAGGTTTTACCTAAAAATATCAGATACACAGTAAAAAGTTCAATAAGTGGCTTGATATTTATTTTTAATACATTGTATTATATTTTTTAACTTTAAAAACGTTCTCCTGAAAAATCAAGTTTTTTTATTTATGACGTTCTTGAAAGGAGTGAGCGATATGTGTCCTTCAAAAAACTTCTTTCCACATTTTTCGTTGAATGGTTAGAAAAAAACATATTACATTGTTAAATATGATATCAATATCAATGTTTTATGACTCAGTATATGAATTTTTATCCATGTTTTCACTCATTAAAAATAAAATAAAAGAACTCCACTCCCTCTTCATTATATGTATGTATCGTCAAAAGTTCAAAACTCTTAAATATAACTTTTTTTCACAAACGGTGTTTGATAATGATGCTGAATGCAACTAAATACGTATCACAATAGATAATAAGAAAAAGTGGTATTTACCATGCAAAAGAATTATTTTATGAAACTTTATACATAGATGATGGATATGGAGTAATGAACAATTAATTATACGTTGAATTGTAATATGAAACACCTTTTTCCTAGTTTATTTTAGACAAAGAGGTATTTTATATATCTGGTGCATTAATCTAATGGATACATAACGTGTAAACTACGTATTTTAGATAATTTTAACTTTCTTTTTATTCAATAATTTACAACAATAGCAAAATCTGTTAAAATAACTTTAATTTCCGGAAAATTCGCATTGACCACCAGTTTAAAATGCTGTTGGTAAGAAAAAATCTGAAGTAATGTCTGTGTTATACAAGTACACACACTTAGTATTTAAATCGTTATCTTTCAGTCGGAAGAGATCCATTGGTAGTTTTTATTCAAAATAACGTTCAATTCATATTATAACATAACAAAGTATCGTATATATGTATATATTTTTAATAAAACAATCTGGAATGATTAACTGTTGAATTAAACTAAGCCCAAAGTAATATCGATTGATTAATTCATTGAAAATAATATTTTTCTTGCAACGTTATGGAACGGCGTAAGGTAGCGCATTAACAACTATTAGTATCAAATGTCCCTTTCTCTCGCAAGAGTGCAATAGTAAGAGGAAGGTAGGCTACCTAGTACTTATTTTACTAGATATATGCATACCAACTAAAGGCAAAACATAGCACTTATTATCATTAGATGAAACCAGCGATCTAAACATTGTAAAGTATTATAGCCACAGGGAAATGTTATCATAAAGGTCAATTTAGCTGAGCGTTAATCTTTCGTTTGCCAAATTGTGCAAGAGTGATTGTACGACTCTGAAATATTTCTCTGGGAAACGTGAAATTATTACAATTTTATTCTTGTCGTTATAAATGTATTTAATCGCGCTGTAAACTGTATTTAAAAAATACATTTAGTTATTTTTAGGTGTTAATTGTTGAGATTTGTGGAATGAATTGTTCTAACAGTCATCCTTATCTAAAGGTGAGTAAGGAACTGCTGTAGATTTATAGTGTTTTGCTGATCTTTTATTAAGATATCAAATACTAAGAAGATTTATGTTTATTTTGCTTAATACAGGGAATTCACAATACCTACAGTAAAACCTACAGTTTACGTATATATTCGGAGGAGAAAAAAAATCGACATTTAATTTTTATGTAGTTTTATTAGATTTAAGTTTTGTACTGGCATTTCTTGGTGTAACTGCATGTTATAGAATAAAATAACCACTGTATAATTTTTTTCACATAAATTTAATTCGACCAGCGACCGGGTTTCTTTGCCAGTCTGATGATGTCGGTTACGACGAAACCCAGTCGATGGTCAACATAAATTTATGTGGAAAAAACTATATACCTAGTTGTTATTTTATTCTTTACGTAGTTTAACATGACTACTTTTGAGAACTACAGATGTTCTCATCAACGTATTTTTTATTAGACCGATCTTTTTGGAAAAATAAACCAATTGAGTGTGCGGGTGATCTATGACGTTTGCGCACTAAAACGATATTAATTGAAAATAATTTGATTTGTGTAATTATCTGTAACCAACAGAGGTGAAATCATTGACCAGCTTCTAGCGGTTACGTCGGCACATAAAAGACAGATCAATGTTTAATTAGTGACGATACATTGTAAAGCAGACAGCGTCACTAAGAGCGTAATTGTAAGTGAGCTTAACTATACTCTTTTGCCTTTGTTTCAGAGAGAAGCTAATAAAGTTCAATTGTCCAATTAACACGGCCATTCATGATCTTTTCTCGGGTAAAGTGCTCCCACTTTTAAACTTTCGTGGCGTTTTAAAGGCGGTTCGCTAATTAGACCAATAAAAGCTTAAACTGTTTCAGCCCTCATGGTCTGATATATCCATTTATACGAACCTGACATATATATTTTTATCAAACGTCCAATCCTCTGTATCTTTATTTTCAGACACAATTTAGAATTTTCAAATTACACATCAATATAAACATACAGTTTTGAGACCAGTAAACCTAGTATAGTAGGTTATAGTAGGTAACCTACAGTACAGTACAATACCGTAAAACCTATAGTTTATGCAATACGATCGTTTATTTAATTTGTATGTAGTTTTTTAAAAATAGTTTTGAGAACAACAGATATTCTCATCAACAGGTGAAAATATAAACTTTGTATTTTTTGTATGTATTTTGTGTTTTCATTGTTGATGAGAACAGCTGTAGTTATCAACACTAGTCGTGTTTGCATCAATAAACTAAAAAAGGGAACTACTGATGTTCCCATCAACACATTATTTTTTTGTAATTTCTAAAAATTTAATCATATTTTCAGCTGCTGATGAAAATGTCTGTAGTTCTCGTAATAAGTCGTGTTAACATTTAAAAATGAATAAACTGGTCTTATATACGAGTGTTTTTATTTTATTTTTTATTTAAATCGTCATGGTATTCTACAAAATAAATGCCAAATAAATAAATACATAATATCATTGAAATTACATCTATATCTGATATTGGTTCATAGGACGTTCGACTATCGAAGCTCTGGCTGGATCATGACTATTATGTTGATGATGTACCTAGTACAAATATTTTATAAAGCAATATAACAGCCAGTCCAGATCATATAGAGTATATTTAAGTGTTTTTTTTTCTGGAATTTCAATATCTCATGGGAATATTTCAAGGGAAATATATTTTGTACAGTAACATTAGGTAAAAAACATACTTAGCTGTCCGAGTTGACCACTTCACAAATAAAGGCATCAATTATCTTTAATTTTACTATCGAATTTATGTAAAATTATTCACACTATGTATACACATACTTAAAAAACATTTTTTATTGGTGTTCAAACTATCATATTTATTACACTTAATTTAATGACGGAAATTATCGTGCTCGCCTATAAAAAAAATATGTGTCTGACGTAAATGTGAAATAATTATTTCCATACATTCCGTGTTTTTTGGAAATGCTTTCACTTTTCATATTTTTTATAACTTTTAAAAATGGTTTTTGCGTGTAAAAACTTACTAATTTCAATCATACATGTCGCCGAAGAACTAGAATACAAAAAAATCGTTTCAATTGAAGCATAAATATGAATTTCGAAATTTGAGTATTGTGGTTGTCAATCATGAGTGGTGAATATTACACTGTGTGTAAAGTAATACTTAAATCCTGCCAATGATGGGTCGTAAGCCCTGTGAATATTCTTGACTTGTATATTTTTCTTCATTTATGTTTGAGATATCAATAAAAAATATTTTAAAAAATATATATTTTAATTCATAAATAATGCAGTGTTTAAGAACATAGATTGAAATATATTGTAATTAATTGAAATAATTAACATTGGTTTCAATTTAATTGTGATTTTAAGAAATAGTGGTATATCAAAACTTGAATTGAAAATGGATAGATATTACACAAAGTGACTGCCGAATCAATTGTTTAAATTAATGGAGGTTATTTATAATCAAAATAATAAAAATGAAATCGTTATATGCAACGTTTTAAATTTAATGTACTTTTCTGTATATGCCATCTATAAATGTTATCATTGTATAAATTGCCAATGCAAGAGAAACACAGAATCATAGACATAGTCAATGTTCCCTAATGCATTTGATTACACACTATTAAAAGGCCATTTGAAGATCATTTAGGTCCGTTTGTTAAATTATATAGTTTCAACCAATCCAAGATTATCTGGCAGATAATAAGTGGCGATTACTTGTCGGTAAAAGTTACTTGCGTAGATTGGGAAACAAGGTTTAATCAACACCAGAGCTATGATACTCTATAGATTAGATCCTCGAGATACGTTAATTGTTCTAATAGTTCAAATGTACGTTTGTTAGATACGCCGTGACTTCGGGGGAGTTGGTAAAAATGACTTAGAGTTACTCCAGAATTGTTTTGCTGTCGTTAGTAAAAAAATACCTAAAAAATTATAAATTTTGGCATAAAAAAATTGCTAGCTATAAAGTGCTGGCAAATGTTTAAATTTTTACTTTTTAAAGGATCAACAAAGCCCTTTTAATACATAATTTTCTGCTAGTAGCATAGTAAGGAAGGAAAATGTGAAAAATGCATCGCATAAAACCGGAAAAAAAAAATTATAATTTATTTTGCAACTGGAGAGAATCGAATCCGCGACGTCAGTTTCTCAGTCCAGCGTCTCCCCAACTACGCCTTAGCCTCTACAAATAACAGAAATCTCAGAAATTTATTCTCCTTCTACCTCTTATCCGCACCTAATGGTGCATAGGGCACTGCATCGTACCTACTGACGATTGTATTTATCCTATTATTAATTCATTTCTCAATCATATCTTCACGTATTGATAGATCAAGATAACAATACATTCATACGATGCTGTTCCCTGTGCATCATTGGATGTAGATAAGAGTTATTAAAAATTGACTCTTTCAGCAAAATTCACCACATTAATGCATTATTTTGACCCTTTCAGTACTGCTGTGTGGCAAAGAGCCACGGCGACTAGCCCCATGCGAAGTATGATAGTAATAGATCCATTAACTCATTATGCCCTCTTGAAAATTACAGCTGTGAAGATATCTGTTCATCATTTTATTATAAATAATGCACATCTGTATCGTTTCGTGTTTCGTTATAGGCGTTGCATTCTCGCAATAAACTGGTGGCCATTTTGTATCGGTACCTTTAAGGAGCATTTTCCAGAGGCGTCACGTCTTGACAAGCTGCTAACACGAACACTCATTTAGATAGTCTCACTATCTGCACCAGCGGTTTCCAATCTATAAAATTTGCATGAAGCCAAATATTTTCTAAATCGTATATTTTTTATTATTGTTTTTTTATGTTAGTACAAAGCGATTCATATATCGCTCACTCCTTTCAACAACGTCATATATCAAAAAACTTGATTTTTCAGGACATCGTTTTTAAAGTTTAAAAATATAATAAAATGTATTAAAAATATATATCAAGCCACTAATTGAACTTTTTACTATGCATCAGATCTTTGTAGGTAAAACCTGAATGTTTTTTCTCCATTTGAAAAATATTTAGGATATTAAAAAAATTATTTAACAATACCTTTTCTTCAAACGAAAAAACAACACTTTCTGTCCTGTAGCGGGTAAAGATTAAGTTTAAAATATGCCGCTTTTGCAGGGATATAGTACATTTTCTGGACATTCTCAAAATATGCACAACTGAAAATTGACGATTTTCGATATATGACGTTGTTGAAAGGAGTGAGCGATATGTACGATAAATGTGGTTTATGTAACATTCTTTGATTTATATTACAATAAATAATTTGATTTAGATGACTACTTTAATGTCTTAGTTAATCACCGTCTACATTTATCATATATGAATCATAATGTATTTTTATAGTAGTGAAAAATATTTTATTTTATCTTATCCCTCTTCTACAGATATGAAGAAAGTACTTACCTACCTTCCTAAAATATCATCATCATCTTCAAACCCAGGTCATAAGGCACTGAATCACATAAACGGAGTATTATCTTGATCGTTGAAAGGTGATCAGCCCTCCGCTTCAGGTACCAGTCTAGGGTATTGATTAAAAATTAGAGTGAAAAAATCACATTGATTTATTTGAACCCTTCTCACCGGAGATTCGAACCCGGACCTCCAGTACGGTAACTGAGCATGCTGACCATTACACTATGGAGGTGGACAAAGGTACAGATATACATGCTTCTAATTAAGCATGTTTTTGAGCATGTTTACATTTATATATATGATCGTTTACATACATCGATACTAGCATGCTCCCAAGCAAACCTATTCAGTAATTATTCACTGATTCGGCATTTACTTTGTGGAATGACATACTGATTAATGATAAAAAAAACCACTTGAATTTTATTTTGAAAACTACAGTTGTTTTCATCGACAGATGATATGTAAGTTTATCTAATCACCTGATGATTAAAACAACTGTACTTTTTTGTCATGTGTAATGAATTAAAAATTAATAACCTATTCAGACACGCTCAGACCACAAACCTTCTAACCCGCGCTGCCGGTAGCATGCTCTATAATTGAACGACTGTCGATTTTTGAGCATGCTTATTTCTAGAAATATACGTACACACATGGTAGTAAGTAGCATTTTTTATAATGAGCATGTGTATCTAGGTCTCAATTTCGGTAGGTATAGTTCTCCATTAATGGAAAATAAATCGCGCTAACTTTATGTAAGTAGCTACTTTAAGTGTCAAAAATTTAATTAAATTTAATTTAATTTTTCTTAAACTTCAAGAACCCTTCGGATATGCATTAGTTTTTTTTCATGCCAGGTAACTACCGAAGAAAGGATCGCGTGACCAGTTGGCGGTGTTGAATGAAAAATTAGGAAAACCTCGTGCAGAAAAAGACCAACGAAAATATATCACGGTGTTTCAAGATAAGAAACTTGGCGTTGTAACTATACATACCCTCCCCTAAATTATTACCATTAAAACGTTTCATATTTACAATTTTAAAATTATGCGGTTTAAAAATGTAATTATTTCTTTCGTAAGCAGAGGTGTTGCTGTTTATTTAAATAAAAATTAATAAATACTGCTGTTTATTTTTAATCTATTGTAACACGTAGTTTGATGCACACAATATCATTATCTAAGACCATGCTCACTCCTTTCAAGAACGTCATAAATCAAATATCGTCACTTTTTAGTTGTGCATGTTTTCGGAATGCCCAGAAAATGTACTACATCCCAGCAAAAGCAGCATATTTAAAACATAATATTTACCCGCTACAGGGCAGAAAGTGTTGTTTTTGCATTTTGAAGAAAAGGTATTGTTTAATTTATTTATTTTTTACATACTAAATATTTTTCAAATGGAGAAAAAACCTTCAGGTTTTACCTAAAAATATCTGTTGCATAATAAAAAGTTCAATAAGTGGATTGATATATTTTTTTAATACATTGTATTATATTTTTAAACTTTAAAAACGTTCTCTTGAAAAATCAAGTTTTTTTGTTTATGACGTTCTTGAAAGGAGTGAGCGATATGTAACGGTGTTTGATAATGAATATCAATCGAAACATTGAAATATTTCACCACATTTCTGGATCTGATATAGTAGCTCTAGGTTTTCTTACATATATTTTAGTTCATAAGTGTAATTAAGTTGCGAAAATTATATGAAAATGTAATTTTTTGTGTTTTGACTTTATTGAATATTTTAGTTTGTAGCATTCAAGTCCCTATCACTGACAATCTAAATAACTATAACGTTGAAAAACCACCACCGAGTTTCTAGAAGTGCCCTATTGGAGGCAGTGAAAGGGCTTCATTTTCATCTCAGAAATATTTTATTCGTGATCTGTTTATCTTTTTCAATCATAAATGACTCACAAAAAAAATCATCACGTCCTACATAAGAATATAAATACAGTGAAACCTCTATATAAACCGTGAATGCGGGAAAACAATGGATGTGGGATTAAGAAGTCAATATACAAGAAGATACAATCGAGTAAAGATACCGTCCTCCTAATCTGCACAACAATGGTTAGGTTAAAATTCTAAACAGAATACAAATTTTAGATGCAAATAAATGTGTTTATTTAACAGAACCAAAAAAATATTTAAGTTTCTTGCATTCTAAATAATCTTTGATGGACATTTGTTGTTGACTGTTTTAATTCCATAAATCAATAGTATATTTTGGGCTTTGCAAATATTATTTCGGCATCAGTTATTGAATGTGCGTAGTAGAAAGCTTTTAATTTTTAAAAGAGTGTGCATGCTTCTGAAAATAAAAGTACAGGCAACGGTTCCTCTTCATTAATATCGACCTCTGCTGTATCTGTCAACCTTAAGTCACACAAGCTTTATATAGTTTCTATACCACACGTTGGAATATTGTCGTCAATTTTAACAAAATTGACAGAATGCAAAAAAAACAGACAAAATATGTCAAATGTGCGGCGTGATTCAAACGATGAATGCGGCAAAATGGTAGATGGAAACGATCGACGCGATCTATCTTGTATGAAATGAATTCGGGATAGAAGAATTAAACGACACATCCGGGAAAAGGATTATTCGAGGAACGATAGATAGAGGTTTCACTGTATAGACATATTTTGATTATTAAAGTTATTTATTTCTTTTTTAAGATGGACGTATTTTATGTAAAATGAATATTATATATTTTGGATTTTTAGGTAAAGCTTGTGACCGGAAAAGTTGATATATAAACACTTCAATCCAATCTTCTTGTTGATTAAAATGTATTTGTATTGCTGAAAAGCAATAAAAAATACTTATACGCTTATATTAATGCACGTAATTAATGCGTTAAAAGAAACAAAGACTCTAATTGAAACCACATTTAAAAAATCTTCATTTTTAATGGATTGTAATAATAGACTTGGGTTAATTTTTTAAATGTGAATTTAAAAACTAGTTAAAATTCAGTAGGTGTGGTAAATAAAATACTGCATTCAATGTGGTAGACCGCGTTTAATTTGGATAAGTTTAAGCATTGAAAAATTCCGACAAAGAGGAAATAATCGGCACACTCTGATATCTGGTTCCGATATTATAAGGCTTAACTACTAAAACGACTGCTTAAATCACGATTAAAAAAATAGTAAAGGTATTTCGGCTAAATGAAGAATTTCACTTAATTAACCATCAAAATCCTCAAATTTTTAAGTACTTTTTTCAAGCTTTATATGTATGTTGAATAGTTTTTCGATTAGTTTCAAGATAAGCCCGGTAATAAGAATGCAATAAAGAATAAATAAAAAAGAACAACGAAAATCCACTATTTTAAACACGACCAACTATTACCATATAAATAAACGAGTTAGTCAATTATGATAATTTTGGTTGCCTGTTTAATTCGACCACCATAAAAAAGGCATGGCCGAGTTTATTACAAATGGGATAGATTTCGAATGGCGGGTAATTAATTTAGTGATGTCGCTTTTAAGTAATCGTGGTATACGGAGAACGTGAAATTAGCAAGATTTTAGACCAAAATAATTACCCATATCGAGATACAAAAAAACATAAAAGAGGTAATCAATTAACGAGTGAATGATTTTTATTGTTGAATGAGTCAATACTATTTCTAACTTCGATTATACAAACTTAATAACAACTAATCAACAAGCCGTTTCTCTACAGGGGTAGGCAGAGAAAATAGAACGCCATCCCACTCTTTGCATCTCCACGTGACCGCTTTCCAGTATGTATTCCACATACCTGATCATGCTAAGTTTTCCTCGGTCTTTCTCTACTCGATTTTTCCAGCTACATTTCCTCACTCATTTGTTCCACGTGTCCAAACCATTTCAACACATCTTTCTTAATTTATCTATAATGTTTATCTCAGCTTTGTTTACTAATAAATATTTATAGCATTTACTTCGCGGTCAGTCATTATTACTTTTTTAACATTTTTTGCACACTTTTTAGTAATGCTAGTATGTAATCATTTGGTGAATAAACTAACATCACTATAAGTAAAACCAGTTTACCTTTAATATTTATTTATTTTTAATAAATGTTTTACTTCGTAAAATTAAATACCACTAGTACCACTGTAAATAGAGGTATTTACTAAGTAAAACATTAATTAAAAATGGATAGATTTTACCACAAAGTGATTGCCGAATCAATTAATGAAAATATTTATTTAATATTACTCTGGAATTATAGCTGAAGCACAGGACTGATCAGTTTTCTTTAATTTATTTGATGATCAAGATAACACTGGATCTATGCGATGCAATGCCGTATGCACCATTGGAAACGGATAGGGTTAAAAAGAGGGAATTATTAATTACTTGATTAAGGGCTCATGTAGTTCACGATCAAGATAACACGTATGATGATCAAGACGAGCCGATACAATGCAGTGCCGTATGAACCATATAAAAATTGTAACAACTGTAGTATGGAAGGTGATTATTATCTAAATGTAACAAATTAATTAACTGTTTTTTTTAAATAATCCATTGGAAAATATTTTTGTTGTTTTAAAAATAAACAATTATCGCTTTATGTAAAGTAATAATAAGTTATTCAGCATTCAGTTGGCATGCCTATTGTTCAAAAAAACATACTTCAAAAAGAAACTATTTTCAACCGCACTTCTTTTAAGCATCAAAATAATACAACTGCTGTAATTAAGCTTACCTCAGATACAATCTTTAAGCTCGAATGATATATGCATGAATCCATTTTGTTAAATTTTATTTCCACGCGAAATATTTCAAAATGCCTAAAAACCGCTCTTGTTAACTCCTTCATTGTCAAAAGTTAGAGAAAAAAATACTTACATAAAGCTATTTTTACTTTACAATTTTAACGCTTCAATATATGTATATGAGCAAAATGATTGATTAATACTTTTAAACAAAGTATTCATGGGTTTCGATAGTAACGTATAATAATTAGGATACTAAAATATGGACAGCAAATGATAAAGAATTATATATGTAAATATCTCATAAACATATAAAAATATATTTCATAAAAAAAATATATAATTGTGTCCGCATAACTAATGCTTTGATTAGGAGAGCAGTCATAACATTGTCAGGTGATCGAAATTGAAGAAGGACTTCTCTACCGAAACTAGTAATGTTAATTTTTAAATCCTATCCATTCTGAATGGCACATAGGGCACATTAATCGATCAAATCTTATTTTATTTTAGTTTATTAAATATTTAATTCAAAACATACACATTTATTTTGACTTCCTAGGAATCGAACCCGGGACCTATGACATACTGTGGTTGTTGGACAAATGCACTTATCGTCACACTTTGGAGACGTATACATTCATATATATATATATATATATATATATATATATATATATATATATATATATATATATATATATATATATATATATATATATATATATGTGTGTAACTGTTGGCTTTAATACCATCTAATATATTTTTATTCCCATAAAATACGCCGTTGATTTCTTGTCATTATATTATGCTAATTGAATTTCCCTTTAAATTTAATAGTTTGGTTATGTGAGTCTATTTAGTAGATGTTATTTACCATTAAAACTCTTTACGATATGTTCTATGGATAAAATATCTATATTTTTTACACGAAAGTGTTCATTTAAATATTTTTACGACCAAAGGGCTTGCTTTACCACACATCAATATAATAATTAGCTTTAATTGCGTTGCAATTAAACGTGTAATTCATTAAGGGATTCTACGGCTATAAAATACCAGCAAAACAAGAATTCCAATGTTTACTATCCATATAATTTTTATACGATATTTCAATGGAATGTCAATTATACATAAAAATCATCTTAAATTACTTATATATGTATATTAGACATAATATAAGTCATGTTGGTTTAATAATATTTCCTTTTTAGCTAAATTTAGTTAAATTTCTTTGATTAATTCAGCAGTCGCTTTGTGGTAAAATCTATCGATTTTAAAATTAAGATTTACATGCGAATATATGTTCCCACTGATAATATATAAATTATAAATAATTATATTCAATTGAATAAATAAAAAAAAACAGTTCCCCCTTCAACCTTAAACGTCCCAAGGACCCAACTCTAAAACTTAGAATCATCTTCACATACGGTGTTTGAAAATGATGCGGAATGCTTCGAAACACGTGACACAATAGATTTTATGAAATAGTGATATTAATTAAGTAAAATTTATAACAAAAATACAATATTAAAGTTGGTCGCCTAATTTTTTCAATAATTTTCGAGTTCTTTTAACGTGATGTACCACAGAATGTCTTTAAGTAGGTTTTGTTTGTATTAACACAGCTTTTTGTATATTTTTTAAACAATTTGTCATCGTTAAACACTCGATACAGATAGTTCGATATTCGGTATATGCATTTGATGCTTAATAAATACTAAAGATGAGTTGTCAAAAACACATTTGAATCATCGCATTACAATTTCCGATGCATTTAATTGATAAGGTTCTTATCTCGGTATATGAAATTATCGTATATTAAGATAATAATAAAACAAAAATTGAAATCGTATATTATAAACTTGATATTGATAAACTGTTGAAACAATTGTATCATAAAATTAAAAAATATATGTATATACTAGTTATTACTAGTATCTACACATATTGGGGCTTCACAAAATTAACATATTTTTTCACTGAAAAAATGTTTATAGCTCTTATAAAAATTAATATGGGATGATAGATAATATGTAACTAAATATAATATCAATTTCCATTGCAAATTTATGCCCAATAATACGCCGATAAATATATATACTGAATTGAAATCTCGAATAATATTTATTCATCTGAATAATATACTACTCTCATGTCCATTCAGACATTAAAAATATAACGGAATTGTATGTAATGAATTTTTAATGTAAATTAGTTAAAGACCGCAATCTATCAAATGTCTTAAAAAAATATTAATATCAACTCTCTGAGGATGTTCTCATGTGTATTTATACCTGCTGTGTAAAGTTATATTAGATACTAAGGAAACATAAACTTTTGTTTTTTTTTGACATTTATATGACAAATCTTGATTGATTTAAGATATTAAATCCACTTATTGCATTGTAATGTATCTATTGAATTGTTTCTAGGGATCAACCTTATCAATTTATTATTTATTATACGCGTTCACTATTATTTTAAGATGTATAAACTGAATATGCTATAAATTCTTGTACATTATAGGCAAGGAGAATTTTCTTACGCAACTTATAAATAGAAATGAAAAAAAAACTCATTGCCATCAAACTTCAGTTTTATGACTCATTGTGGGTTGACTGATTTTTTACATCTACCTTTGTGTTTTTTTGTATGTGTGTTAATATACGTACAATATATATTAAGCCATCATCAATACTTCTATATTTTATTACAAATTTCTTATTTGACTTCCATGATGGGTATGGAATTAATCCCCCATTCATAGGTCTCCATGAATAACGGAAATAAGTGGGTTTTTCTTCATTGAATTTGCATATGGAATATACACGTATAAAATATACTACAAAAAACCTAAATACTTATGTCAGATTTTTCAAAGATTTTTTTTCCATCAATAAAATAAAGGTACATTATTTTAAGAACACATTATTGATATCTTGAAAATGTAATATTGAATTCTGGAATGTATAGAATTGGAAGGGCAACATTCACATTCCAGATTCCTAATTATCAATGCACATTCCAGCATTGATAATTAAAAAGATATAATTGATATATCCACAAATAAAAAATGATTTTTTATAAAAATGGAGTAATGAATTCAAGGAATTTATAGAATTGAGAGTGCAACATTCATTATCTAGCTCACAATTGATCATCGGGAAAATTTAATTGATATCTCTAGAGAGAAAAAAAATTGTAAAAATGGAATTCTGAATTTAGGGAGTTTATTGAATTGGGAGTGAAACATTCACAATCTAGATCACACTTGATCATCAGGATGATGTAATTGATATACCAAGAGAGATTTTTTTCGTAAAAATGGATTAAATTCAGGGAATTTATAGAATTAGAAGTGCAACATTCACATTCCATCACCAGGAAGATACAAGTATTATTGATATCTCAACAGACATTTTTTTTGGTTTGTTATCAAAAAGGAATTATGAATTTGGGAAATTTATCGAATTGGGAGTGCAACATTCACAATTCAGCTCATAATTGATCATTCATATAATTCTATATTTTGAACGTGTATATATTCGTATCTATGTCTTGAGATTCATATTATGTAAATAGCTGAGACTATTATTAACGTATTTAAGAGCTGAAAGTGTTAACATTTCGTGTTTAACGTTAATCAATCAAAAATTACGTAAAAACATTTGCCAATATTCCATTCACTCTTTATGGCTACTATACGTTCTTTTTATATCTAATTAAGAAGTTGGAAAAACGCTAGAATCGTGGTTTATTAGTACAATAAATATTAAGGAACACAAACCATAACGTTTTATTCTTTGGATTGAAGATGTAAGAACACGACATCGTTCGTGAATGTAGCCATTCTTATTCCATTGTCTTGTCAAGTAAAATATTCTGCGTCGAAATAACGTTTTAATTAAGAAGATAATCTTTGAGGAAGAAAACAGTATAAAGGATAATCGAATTTGCGTAACTACATATAAAAATAATAAAGCCCTTATCCGCACCCCAATGGTGCATAGGGCACTGCGTCATATAAACGCAGTGTTATCTTGATCGTTTACACATGAAGGAAAGGTGATCAGCCCTCCGCTTCAGGTAACTACATATAATAAAATTATAAATGTAGATAAATTTTTATTATTTAAAAATATTAAAGGACACAAATCGCTTACTCCTTTCAACAACGTCATAAATTTTCAGTTGTGCATGTTTTTGGAATGCCAAGAAAATGTACAATATCCCAGAAAAAGCGGCATATTTTTAACTTAATATTTACCCGCTACATGGCAAATAGTGTTATTTTTGTATTTTGAAGAAAAGGTATCATTTAGTTATTTTTTTAAATATACTAAATATTTTTCAAATGGAAAAAAAACATTCAGGTTTTACCAAAAAAGATCTGTCGCACAGTAAAAAGTTCAATAAGTGGCTTGATACATTTTATTATATTTTTAAACTTTTAAAACGATCTCCTGAAAAATCAATTTTTTATTTATTTATGACGTTGTTGAAAGGAGTGAGCGAAATATGCTATACTATCTTAGCATTGTAAATACTGAGAAATTCAAGCGATTTTAATAATTAATTTAGATACATTTCGTATAATACCACTCGCTGAATTAAAAATAAAATGATACCGACAATGATAACGTGACCCAATAAATATGCAAATTACATGTGTATAAATAAATGTTGCTTCGAATAAAGCAAATGGAAACCAGAACATACTGGATAAAAATTGGTCAGTCATTTACTCAGTCAAACATGAATTTAAACAATATTTTTTAAATATAAACAGTTGTTTTGCTTAAAGACATTGTCACGCATGCGTTGAGTCATTTGACATCTCACGATATCAATTTACACTACTGAAAATATTCAAATTTGCAACATTTTGAGTGTGTCCAAATACTTGTTCACAAATCTGGATTATCTCCAATTATAGGAGTTAATTTTCATATTATAGTTTCTGCTCAATGAAAAGCTTCTTTTCATCTCACCAATAGATGTCTCTAGTGAAGTTCTAGTGATTCAATAACAATGTTTCTGAATTGGTTCATATATATATATATATATATATAGTTGTCAATAATAGGTAGAATTGGTGAATGTTACACGTGTGTAAAGTGATTACTTGAACTAGCCTTTGACGGTCGTCAGCCCCGTAAATGCCCAGACTTCCATATTCTTCTTCATCTTTGATGAGATGTCAAAAAATAATATGAATATTAAAATTTGTTTTATGCATTTGCTTGTTGTAAATATCAGGCTATTATTCTATACTAGCAGTGATGGTTGAATAGTTGTTTTGTTCAAGAGTGTAATTTAGATTTTTAGTAAGGCGGATATGTTTTGATGGTAATTTAGGTATTCACCCTGGATTAGGTATGATCAAGAAGCTGGCAATGTAAGCTAGGGCAGGCACTTGTGCCGCTCCATCCTCTTTGCCTACCCTTGTAAGGGAATATGGCTTAGTTGTGGTAATGGTGGTCTTCTTCTTACCCTCATTTACACCCAATGGTGCATAGGGTACGGCATCAAATTGATGCAGTGTCGAGTTTATAAGAATAGGTCCAGTAAATAAGTATAGCAATGAAAAATCATTTTTATTTTATCAGACCCCTCGAATCGAACTCGGGACCACCAGAATGGTAGCTAAATCTTCTAATCACTACACTATAGAGAAGGAGTGGCAGTAGTGCCATTATTTTGTTTCAGTTTACTGATTTTATTTTAAAAAATCGTTAAAATATATTTTTTAAATAAAATATATATTTCACAAAAAAAATATCTGCCTAGGGAGGCATTATGGGTATTAGGATATTACAGGGGTATTAGTATTAAAATCCTTAGTATTAATACACGCTTTACTGCAGCATTTTTCACGCTGAGACATCCTTTTTATTTCTGTTTTTCAAAAAAGGTGAATGTTCAATTTTTCTCACAGTTATTTAGACAAAAACAGGTCTCAAATGTGTTAATTACATAATAGTAGTTGAATACAAATTTATCTTAAATAAGGATATTTCTCTCATAACGTTTTTGGAACATGGACAATATTTTTTGTCAATTTAAAATTTATTTTTGACCCGTTAGTTACGGACTCAACTTTTGAAGATATGGCTACTGGGTATATTCGAAACGTACGATAGAAACAAGCTGAACGGGAAAGGGTATTTGACAAGCCAAAATATTCCAATTACAGTCGACATAAAATTTTATTATCATTTTGAATTATATTTGTGTAATTTGCAGGTGCTTTGCTATGTACATAAAGCAACTATAACGAGCACATAAGTATGGTTGGAGGGAATATTAAATATAAATATTATATTATGTATGCACACTATAACAATAAAACGGAAGGCTAAGACGGCTATTAAAAATTATTACCTAATGTAGGCATTTTCTAATCGTATAAAAGTATATATAAAGTTGATGTTCGGTTATCTAATATACATATTATATTACTTATATAAAGATAAAAACCGCATATATCTGGTTTTTCATAAGGGGCTTATTCACGACACTCAAACCAACACGCTTCACAAATGAAATACTTTCTCATCTTCAAACCAAGGTACAAGACGCTCAAACCAACGCGCTTCACAAATGTAATACTTTCTCATCTTCAAACCAAGGTACAACACACTCAAACCAACGTACAACACACTCAAACCAACGCGCTTCACAAATGTAATACTTTCTCATCTTCAAATCAAGGTATAAGACACTCAAACCAACGCGCTTCACAAATGAAATACTTTCTCATCTTCAAACCAAGGTACAATACACTCAAACCAACGCGCTTCACAAATGAATTACTTTCTCATCTTTAAACGAAGGTACTTTGATGAATGAACGAAGTTATTTGATTTAATTTTGAGTATGTCCAAATTTTGTGAGAATCTTGCTAAAGTACATATGGTTTATATACATAATCAAAACTGGGTATAAATGATAAATCCTATAATCAAAATTGCACAAACAAATCAGAGAAAAATCTACTAGAATCTCGCTAGATGTCGTTACGATCTCTCGAGCGAACGGGCATTGTATATTACAAGTAACACTGTAGGTAGCACAGCATTTTGATTACAGTACCATATGTACATTTAAGTAATTTTGTAAAATTATGGGATATATATATGTATTTTATATATGTATATATATATATATATATATATATATATATATATATATATATATATATATATATATATATATATATATATATATATATATATATATATATATATATATATATATATATATATATATATATATATATATATATATATATATATATATATATATATATATATATATATATATATATATATATATATATATATATATATATATATATATATATATATATATATATATATATATATATATATATATATATATATATATATATATATATATATATATATATATATATATATATATATATATAAATATATATATAAATATCATATTTACATTAGAACATTTTATGTATTTTATTTTAGTAACATATTTTAAAATTATTATAGAACATTTAACTATCCGTATTCTCACATTTAACTCTTTTTATGTTAAAACTGCGTTAATGATTTTTTTATTGTCTTCCTCCTTTTTTGTGCTACACTTTACGAATTTGTAACTTCATGGAGTGTAACACAAAAAAATATGAAAAAAATATCGAGAAATAAAATGACATTTTTGAAATTTACCGAGAACTTCAAAAATATTATTTTGTGAAAAATAAAAAAATATTTTTCGGTTTTAGAGTTTCTAAAGCTATGTTTAAAATCTTGTATGCGTCTTAAATTAAAAAAAAAAAATTATTATATGCGGCGATCAAAAAATATAAAGGTACATACAGATTTAAACTGGCTCGTATTGTGCGAGTCGAGTTGAAGTGAGGATAGGTTTTTCTACTGATACAGTTTCGAATTATTTGAACAGATGTCATGACTTGTCAAATACATAGTTACATAAGAACAAGTTTCAAAATCGTAATCTGTGAATAAATAAATAAATCGATTTAATATACCACACGATATATTCGTATTGCAAAGAGAAATATTTTACATATTTATCGTATGTGAAAGTCAAATACGTTGAATATTTTTTCTGCAAATTTAAAAAAAAAATAAAATACGTGTATCATATCAACTTTATCGAAAATATAATCTCGAATTTTGCATTTTCACCTGTTGTTGAGAACATCTTTAGTTCTTGAAAATAGTTGTGTACATCAATAATTTCAAAAGGCATAGTATATGGTACAAGTGTTTCATTTCTTTATTTGAATGATTTTGGTTTTTAACAAAATTGATGCCAAATCAATAAATAATGTAAAAAAATATTTTGAAAGGTATAGAGTTGTTTGTCTTTTTAGTATGTATTGTATATATGAATTTACCATTTGTTTTTAAATATTTAAAACAAGGTATGTATAATATTTCATAGAATTTTTTTTTCATATTTTATATCAATAGCATATGAACCACCAGTGGTTAAAAATAGTGAGAGAGATGATCTTAAGAAAAATACTAAAAACACATTTATTTTAAAAACACATCATTTTCCACCATCATCTTTTTCCCAATTCATTCGCAGTGAAGCGCTCTTGAGATAGTATTTTACGAAAATGGCGCTATATAAATAATCCAAATTTATTATAATTATTATGAAGGAGAAAAGCAAATTTATCAACAAAATATTTCAATCAGTTAAAAAAACTTACTTAAAAAAGTATTTTTATATGGATAAAAAAATATAGACATTTCACAGTTGAACACCCATAATATACATAAGTGCGTGATATAACATATGTTTTCTTTTCATTCTTTTTTATCTGCGATACATCGTAAACAATTAATAATAATTATTTTCTGCTGATCATCCATCTTCCGGTAGCTGTATTATCCGGAAGTATCCTCAGGACCTCCTCGACTCGGTGCAGCAGATGAATTGTAGATTTCGGCAAGACCAAGAGCACGGTATGAAGTTCCTACTTTATGAAAATCAACGTAGGAACTCTATACCTCGCTAGTGGAAAATACCAGTATTTAGAAACTCGGCAGCAATCTTGAGTTTTTGATATCTTCGAAGTGTCTTCAGAAATTATCTTCTTTTGAACAACTGAAAAGGCTTTATTAATTGATATTCATGTAAATATAAATATAAATAAAATATTCATAAGCATAACATTTATGTTTTTTATTAACATTACAAGGTGGAACTGCATTTTATATGATAAAATAGTAAATTTAAAGTTTTTTCAACTGCTTTTTTATTTGGCTGACTGGTCAAAATAAATAAAAGTGAAAAAATATGTAAAGTTATTTTTTTATAACATAAACATAACAATTTATCAATGTTTATGTCAATTTGTTATTTGATTTAATTTGGCTCAGTGCGAAAGTAGTTTATACAACGAGTGATTAATAGATAATAGATGGATTGCAAATAAAATAACTGAACAGTTTCAGAACCGTTAATTTGGTCTGTATGTGTTATTTGAACAGAGCCCGAATAACCATAAACACATGTTTAAAATATTACGAATAATATCCGTGATATCATCTTCCCGGAATTCCCTCCGAGATCAAAGGACTTGAAATACGAGCATGATCATGTTGCCTTCGCATATCCCGCTGTAATAAAAGAAAATACATATTACGCGAACAAAGTCCTCGAGATTTTGTGCTCTTCGCGGGAATCCGACTAGAACGCAAAGTCTGAACAAGGGATGGAGTTTGGAGGGAGTAATTTGTGTACGGGATGAACATTTTACTAGTTTCTTTATTTCAATATGCCCCCGGATAATGCTACCCTTATATTCATAAGTTGCCTCCCCGGATAGGGAGGAAGGAAAATAATTTCATATAAATTCTACCTATGCCATATGTACTGTATGTACTGATTTTTAATTGGATGTATCAAAAATGACTAAGTAAGTTCAGGACCTTACGAAACTCTACCAACCTTTAAAAGTATATTATTAAGGAAAAAAAACAGTAAATTTTGCTCTTCTGTTATAGAATAGTGCAGAAAACGGCATTATGATATGAGTTTTATATGTTTTTTTTTAAATTATTTACTAAAAACATTTTTTTAAATTATTAATTATTACAGCCCTATGTTAGTATGCATGAAAGTATTATATACCAAGCGGCAAGTCTACCAATAACGAATCGCCGAATTGGTCAATAAACCAAGTATTTCCATCTTAATTTGGTTAAATACCACCGGTTTATAATTAAACATACATAATTCAAGAATTACAAAAAGAATCTCGAAATAAAGGCTAGACAACGTGGTCTGAAGTTAAACTGCCCACGAAATGTGTGTTTTCCTTAAATTGTATTAAAATTGATGAGTTTGTTGAACTGACCGCAAATAATATAAATTATTTATACCATAGCGGTGTCTAAAAATAGTAGTAGTTTTCTGCTTTTAGCTACAAATGGAGAATAATAGTTTCAAAGCAAAACGAATGAAATTTAGTCTAGCATTTTGAGAGTTCAACATTCAGTGATTCATTTCCTCAGCACAAAAGAAAGATTTTTTTTAAATAAAATGGTATTGCTAACGATTTTCTTTAAACATAGCAACATGATATAATTTCAGCTCGTAAAATGAGAAATAAACAAGCGAAAAACGAATGAATTTTTTTCTAGCATTTTAAGAATTCATATTTCAGTATTTGACTCCCACAGCACAAAAGAAATAACTATTTATTTTTTTGAAAAAAAAAACATTGCTGACATTTTTTTGTTGTTAAACAAAGCATCATAATAATATTTCCGCTTGTTAAATACCCCCGAGAGGTCACATTATATTTCCATCCGCGAGGAAAATATGAAAAACTATTTCTGCTCTTCGCGAGGATTACCGCTTTAAGGGCTGATGATATTGCTTCCCCTTTAGAAACAAATAATACGAGATATGTACGGGGGCTTATTGCAACTCAGTGCTGAGTTTTTATGCGATTCCATCGCAGGATACATGACGGGCTTAGCTACCTGACAAATTACTTTCTGACAAGGGGATTTGCTCCAATGCACATATACGTCGTTAGGAATTGTGAATCTCTTGAGATTTCGCTTATCATTTTATATAACAATAAAGTAAATTAATCACATACAATACACATTTTTTTTATAAACCACAAACATGCTAAATATTAACTAAATGTACATTTTGATAAGAAGACTATTGCTATGAAACACACTGAAATTCAACACTTTTGATTGAGATTACAGATTTGAGAACATATAATTCATGTCATAAAATTTTATATAATAAAAATAACAAACTATCGATTATCACATATATCACAATATTACACTTAACTTACAATACATTTTTTTATTATACCGTATGCATATGCTCCAATATTATTTAAAAGTACCATTTCCATAAGACTTAATAATTGCTGTAAACAACACCGAAATTCAACATTTTTTAAACATGTAGAATACTCATATAAGATGAGGATAAAGGTAATAAAGAGAAATATAATACCATTCATATACGTGGGTATTAATGCAATAAAGTGCATAACAATTATTATTTATAAATATGAAAACGGTATCATAAATTAAGTTAGATACATGAAGAGAAAAAATGCACAAAACTTAAAAAATTTACACACGTTAAATTATTATATTTAATACCGACATGATGTTGATTTTATTAATACTTACCTACTAAAAAAGTATTATGTTTAAAAATATGTTCGACATTTGTGTAGAAAACTTGGCATGATCAAGTATGTCAATATTTGATAGTGGTCAGGTCAGTAGTCGAAATAATCGGCATGTACATATGAGGAGATGCATTTATGTGGAAGAGGTGGAGAATGTTTGCAAAGACATATTGACATATTGATATGGCGTTATATTTTCTTTACCTAACCGTGCAAGGAAGCGTGCGATGGTTAGTTAGTTAGTTAAATATAATTTTTGAAAAACCAAATGTTCAAAAAATATATTAACGTGGTATACAATTTCAGTTTAGATCCTTTGTATTATATCTACAATTGTAGGTTAGAATTAGCTACAAAGGTATATCCTTGATTAAACAAGTTTTCGCGAATCCCTCCAAAATTTTCTCCATTTCCTCCAGGTCCATAAAATGGCATCCGAGTTGTATGGTATTCGGAATGAGTTGGACCATTTAGTATACGGTCATAAAAACAATTCCAAGTACCCGAACCGAAAGAGCTCATAGGGTTGCACCCCCTTCACAAATCCCTGCAAGCTACCCCTCTATTAAACATTAACCCACCCTCCTACCCCCAATACAGATATACCTATCTCTATCAGCTCACCCTGCTCGATACTTTCCAAAAATCACCCTTCCCATACTCGTCGGCTGTGATGCAAACATGACTAGTTCAAAAATAGATATTAAAAAAATGGTTTTAATAAACATAATTAAAAAAAATTCGCTACATTTTAATGATGTTTATTTTTTCCCCGAATAATGCTGGTGTTAATTTCATACTTTTATATTTAAAAGTGGCACTTTATCAAAATTAGGTGTCAAATTGTAGTAAAGTGGGTTTGAACCGAGAAACTCTGACTCTTAGACCGCGACAATAACCACTGGACCACAGTTAGAGAATATTTAAAAATATTTAGGCTAAGAATGAAACCTGTGATCTTACAAGCATAAAAACTGAGACAGGAAAAACCGTCTTTGATTTTAACAAATGAATTTAATTCATAAAGATGCAATTTGCCACAATTAATTTAAATCGAGATTTAAGATAAAACGTAATCATTAATTGTAATATTTAACGCAGGAGAATTTTATTTTCTCTGGAAATATTTTTTTTAGAATACCGTCATAATTTATATGCTGAAATAAAAATAATTTTCGTGTTCATAACAGGTTTCTAAATTGAGAATATCTCAAAGCGAATAAAATATTTCACAAATGCTATCACTTGGCTTGTAAAAAACAAGATTCTTAATAAATTTTCAAAAGAAACGACCAATAAATGAAATATAAAAAGTCAGTTTTATTCAGAAATCGCATAGCCATTTTAGCAATTAGATGCTTTTGACATTTAAGACCCGATCCTTTCGGGTATGCAAATTTTATAGGGTGATGCTCCCTGATACTGTGAAACGTCTGCTTTAAATTTGCGGTACCGTATATGGAAACCGACTCTTCAATATGTTAAGTTAGAAAATAAATCACTACTTTTTTAGGAGCTATTCAAGTACTTAATCTATGATCTGTTAATTTTTTAAATAAATCATGTCGATAAAATTTCAACGATAAAAAATTGTTGCGAATGTCGATTTATGATAACTGCAAATTTTAATCATATTGGGAAAAAGCATTCTACAAACAACTAGAGAAATGGAGTTAGTTCGTGGCGATTCGTATTTTTTATTTTTGACAAGCGAGAAATTTTCCTTATTCATATTCTTTCACGTTTTCTGACCAGCATTACACACATTGTTGGACTGTCCCTACTACCATTAACGAAGAAATAATGTAGCTAATAAATACATACTATAAAGTTATAAAAAGCTAAATAAAAAAAAAGACTGACAGTATATTTTTGTTGAATGGAGCTTTAATACGACTGCTTAGAGTTAGACAGTAATTAAAAATATGGCTTTATTTGAATGATTCATTTATTTATTGATCGTGGTGTAGGTAGGTGAAGGTAGGTACTTTACTTAAAATTGATTCTCTCGCCGTTTTATAACAAAAATAGGCATTTTAATTGCATTTTTACAATCTTTTGATGGGCAGCTCATAAAAGTAACGTGTAAATGAACGGAAAACTGCGGCTATGAATTATTATTATTACAACTTCTAGCGAAGCACTTAGTGCCTCTCCCGCCTAAATATTCCGTCGCTGTTTTACCAACCGAGAAAAAAGCGATAAATTTATTTCAATCGGTTGGCAGCGCCGAATCGCTTATCGCACGCATCGCACACACCATCCCCATCCCTTTCCGCATCGCGAATTTGATAATGCGCTAGAGGGAGATGTCAGTATGTTCGGATTTAGCCGCATGCGTAATTTGTTTTGACATTTATAAACGCGCACCACTTTCCCGCCCCTTTTCCGATTTTTTCTCCTCGAATATCGAATATATCGAATGGGGGCGCTTCCCCCAGGCTCCGCGAATATGTGAACATGCTATATTGATGTGCTCCCATCTATGTGTGGAGTTAGTATTTGTATTTTGTGTAGGTACCCGCTCGCATATAATAATTCATGATGCTAGACCACATTCACGCATACCCGGCATTCAACAAAGTCAGTTTATTGACAATCACGAAAACATAATCTAGCATTATCAATTTGTATAATTATTCTCCAATAAATACATGAAGTTATTAGAACCTCATAAAATGATAAAACGCTAGAACTGACTGAAAATATTTACTATTTCTTTTTATTCTAACCCTTATTTGCACCCAATGGTGTATAAGGCACTGCATTACATTGGCGTAGTGTTATCTTGATCGTTAATAGCACAAAGGAAAGGCGATCAGTCTTGCACATTAGGTAGGTACTAGTCTAGGATGATACAAAATAAATACAAACATATACAAGTTTTAAAAAAATATTTCCTTTAACCCGGAACCACAAACTCGGTAACCAAAAGTACTACGCACTACGCCACTCCGAGGCGAATTTTATTGTTCACTTAAAGCTCATTATTTATATTTTTAAATATTTATTTTATTCTATTAAAATGTAATAAAATAATTATTTTACAGTTTTTACATGTTATCTGCAAACATCATAAAACAAAGTGGGTAAATCTATAAAAATATGCTTTTATTTTGTAATACTTGTCGTGAAAATTAGTAGCCGATAATGTTTGTTTTTTCTTTAATTATTGTATTATTTAATTCAAACAATTTTCTAACTAAGCTTAAATAATTTGCTAGATTTCTCGACAGCACAGAGTTAAGTATTACGTGAAGATTTAGATAAAATGTACGAATAAAAACTCTTAAAAGCTGCCAGCTTTCTACCCCCGATGAATTTCACGGCTCTTTCATTACAGCGAGGAAAATAAACGACTTCTTTTTTATTTCGACTTCACCTTTATCCTTCATATGTTTAGTGGCCATTACCGACGACTTACGTCGCTAAATCACATCGTCTCCTGTAGAACAACCCGCCATTTAATAAGCCACTTAGGGCTTTTAACAATTACGTCGCGTTTTTCAACTGTAGTTAGTTCTGCGTCCCTGTGAATCACTTATTATGCGATCACGAATGGTGAACAATTGTAACGTCTTTTGAAATATATAGAAAATATTCCCTCAAACATGCATAAATTGCTCTAACCTATTATCTCGGTATTAAAATGTAAAAAATGAAAGTAATTACGATTATTATAATGTGGTTTATATTTCATGCATATTTTCATTGTCTTCTTCTGTGGGTATCATACCAGGTCCCCCTGACTTCGACTATCATTCGAGAGTAATTGCCCTTGTCTTGGGTAGTTCTAAACCTGATCCCCGTCCAATCTCGTATATTCCGGAGCCAGGAGATCTGTATTCTGCCCACACCTCGTCTACCCTCTATTTTGCCTTTTATAATTAGGTGCAATACCTTATATTTCTATCCTCTTAGGACATGCTCCAGATATAGGACACCTTCCGGACCTTGATATCAGTCAGCAACTGTCTCCCTGCTCTTTTCTTTTATATTGAAAAATCAAACTTCAATCAAAGTCTATCGCTTTTATAATTTTTTCACTTCATTCATATTTTCCAATTAGATTTGTAAAAAAATGTTAAGGCACAAAAAGGTAGCTACATTTGAGCGTATTGTACATAAAAATATATTTTTTAACGGATATTTTTGAAAAACCGCGCTTCAAGACGCAACATTAAATAATACGAGCATGGAGATATTATTACTTTTCCAAGGGGAGTGATATCACATTGCAGGGTAGATGAATAACAACTTTTCACATACATATTTAATAACGACGATGTTAATTTTTTAAAGCGAGGGGAATCGTGAGCTCTTCAACAGAAGCGTATCCAAGTGAAGATTCACTCTAAATGAAGTATAATTAGTCCTAATGTGGTCAAAAAAAAAAGAAATTATTATACCGTCTGGCTGGCGATCGTTTTAATAATATTACAGAAATCTAGCTAGAACTTTTCTTATAGTATATTATATATCGCATATGATTAATTACGCAAAATAATATTATAAAAAGAATTTTGCTTTTTGTGAACGACTCAATAAACCAAACAATAATTTTCACAAGAGTTGATCATTCAAATTAACTTCAACAACACTCCTAAATTAATTAACAACAAAATTCACAAATTTAATCGTTATATTTGATAAGGCGTCAGTAGGCATTTTCATTGGATAAATTGATGGAGGGTAAAAAAAGTTTAATTAATTTAACCGATTAAAAAAAATATGTTGAAGCCAATCCCGAAATTTTTAACTGTTCAAATATTAATATTACAGACTGTTCGATTGCATTTGATCAATTACGTATTGAGTTTTATGCCAAATAAATTATTACCGTTATTTATTATATGCTCGCACACCACAATACATACAAATTTAGCTAACATTATGTTTCCTGAACATTATGAAAAATACAATTTGCATATTGGGACGATGATATGGACATAATGTTTATTTGAAAATATTCATAATTAAGTGATGTGGGTGTATCAAAAATAAGATGCGAAAAAAACCAGTTGTTATTTATATTATTATCTTTATATCGAATATTCTTCAGAAATCAACTCTAATTGGCCATGAAGTAACGCATCATATATTAAAGGTGAAGGCATAGATATGAAATAATATATAAATAATACATAAAAAAGTTTTTATTTAAAAAAAAGAAGATATGTTTGGCCTTCGGTTTCATTGAAAAATATTTTGCTGCTAACAAAAGTCATGTGATAAATTTTGGTAATTTGATGATATAATCTCATTGTATGATAAAAAGATAAAAATGTTGTACAGTAAATCCTCAGTATAACGTACTAATTCGGGGGAGGAGTGTCCGTTAAAGCCAAAAGTCCATTATATAAAATGGATTTTAAATAAATCAAAAAACATTTTTTAAATATGAATCCTGAATATTTAGATATAAATTAACAATACCAAACACAAACAAAATTATTTCGTCTTCGGACACTCGTCGTGATGTGACGTTGTTTGATATCGACGCGCTTGCTTTCGGTTATCCTGCTTTGAAAAATCGAATCAAGTTTTGTTTGGATTTTTGAAGTTTGCTTTTTTTTATTTTTCAACTCTCTCTAATATAATTGAATTTTGTTATCTGACGAATAGTCAATAAACGTTATGAGATCGTCGAGATGTGATCTTACCACTGATACATCATCTTTGGCAGTGTTATTGCTCCGGCTAGGTGCAGTCTACGAGCGGGTCGGCATTATGTCTCAAATTCTAGTGCTAGACGTATGACGTGATTATCATGGCCGCTAAAAATAGATTGTTTAAACATTTGACCGGTGTTTAGTCCGTTTTATCCGAAGTTCGTTAAATAGAGATCCGTTATATCGAGGTTTTACTGTAATTGGATGATACAATCTCATTGTATAATAAAAAAATATATATGTTGTAATTCTTTAAAGTAAGATGGCTATTTTTTTCGCGTGGGTGTTGGAATGGAATTGTTGAATGCTAATAGATTTTATTGGATATAAACCGTAATAATTCTTGACTTTTTTCTCTCAAATAGTATTAGTTTAACCGTTAGTCTACGGCCATTAACGTCGACTGAAGCGAGTTTCAGATACTGTCACTGAATCGGCATTTGTCAATTTACATAAAATTATGCAAAACAAAATGGTGACCGGTGTAAACCGGTATTGGAATAACATACAATCAATATGTAATTAATACCATACAATATACAACATTCTTGTCAATTTTTGGAAGAAAGATGTTAAATTATTTTTGTATTTATTTAATTATTCAAGAATCAAACAGCGAAATATTTTATAAAAGAATAGAAAAATATGAATTCTTTTACTGTAATTCTTCTTTTAAAAGGCTATATACCGTATAAAATTATATGAAATTAACAGTTATGTGTAAGTTATAAAAAAAAATAAAAACATAACGAAAAAAAACAAAAGATTCAAAAAATTATTAGAACTGTTCAATATAACATTTTTTTACAAAACATATTTTTATTACATTGTCTTGATTAACACCGCAAATCTTAGACCAAAGTCAGATAAATATTTTACCTCTTAACCGTAACAAGTATTATAAAATATAATTAATATATATTGCGCGGAAAAAAAGTTATAAAATAAGAATTTTTGACATTTTATAAAAATATTAAAGGTTTTTTTTGTTATTCATTGCTACTACTGCACACGTACATAAAAAAATATATTACTAGAATAAATAATTTTGGTCTTTAAAAAAATGTTTGAAATAGAAAAATAAAAATAAAAATTCGTCGTGTTATGACTGTATTTAGGTATCGAGATATTGTAGCGTCCAGAGAAAAGGTTTAACTAGATCAACATGGTACATATTTTATTTTTAAAGAGAAATATTTGTGTTTTTATTATTTACACAAATATTTCAATTTCATACTATTTCTGTGATCCTAAGCGGTTCCATCATTAGAAATAGGTATCGAATTGCGGTAGAGTGGGTTCGAACCGAGAAACCCTGACTTGAGAGTCCGCGACCACAACGCGACACTATGTATTATGTATATGTGTGCATATTCATAAAAGTGAGAGGATAGGGTCTATAATGAAAAATAATGCAACGAGTTTCTTTATGGATACAATCAAGGAAAAAACGCGGTATAAAACATATATTTTTTACTTGCATATTACAGCATACGTTTGCCGAGTTATTTTAACGACTGACACTTTGCCTTACCTATTTCCGCTCAGGCTAAATTGAAAAGTAGGCGTGTCAATTCGTTGACGGTCGCCATATGGAGGAATAGCTTGCCCGTACACTGCACATACTAGACATCAGTCCCGGTCATCTGTACTAACGAGCTCCGGTGATCGATCTTGGCCGTCAAATCTGAGGAAAAAGAGAAAAACACACGTTAATGTGGATTGCAAGATCAAATCAAACGTAAAAGGAAATCTTTGGGCTTTGTCTTATATGGATTTTTTAAATGGAAATTGCTATACGCAGATTAAAAAAATAATTACGTACTATCGATATAAAAAGGGTTAAATTAATGAGTACAAATAAAATAAACTACGTGTTTAATGTGTCAAAATTAGTTCCGAATAGGTACATACATTTTTCATACATTCTAGTATCTCATTATTAGTAGTACATAACAACGCATAACGCGTGTGATTTTTTTTTAAATCGTAATCCAGAACATTATATGTACGTATATGTATATGTATATGTTATATATTGATCTACTAGAAGCATGCCTTGATATATTGTGTATTAATTCTTTGTACTAATAATTTTTATATTCATATGGTGAACAGGAAAATCTTTGAATTTTAAAGGCATTTTCCCAACAATTTTTTTATTGATATACAGTATCTACTCAATGAATTAGGGCCACGCAGAATTTCGCGCAATTTCTCAATTCAAACAGGAATAACTCAGAGAAAACCTTGAATAAAACAACATTGAATTTTATTTACACAAGAACACTTTATTACGCTTAAATTATGCATATATTTTCATATAAATATAGTTAGTATTTATTATTTCCACCTTTGGCAGAAATAACTGCCTCAATTCTTTTTGGCATACTTAAAATGCACTGTTTTATCGTGTTTTTTATTTCTTCGTCTTCTGACCTAATTTTTTGAATTTTTTTTTTAGACAGTCTACTGTCGGATTTGGGAATGAGTATACCTTATTTTTTAACATGCTCCATACGTTTTCTATAGGATTAAGGTCCGGAGAATTTCCAGGCCAGGGGAGCAAAGGCAGATTTTTGTTAGACAAAATTTTTATTATTGATTTAGCCCGGTGGCAAGGTGCCCCATCCTGCATGAAGGTGTATGGACCTTCTGTTGGGTCGAGTGTATGGTAGAAGGGCAATAAAATTCGTTCGAGGACCTGCTTATAGGAATTTTGGTTCATTGTTCCTTCCACGAAAAACAACGGCCCAGGTAAATTGTTAATAATACATGACCATATCATTGTTGCAGGGGGGTGTTTGATAACTTTAACCACACAGGCCTCATTGTAACGTTCCATTGGTGTTCTCCTGACGAATCGACGGCTCTCTGTCACGGCTTCTAACCGGCACTCATCACTAAAGATGACCTGAAAAATAATGAAAATTTAAGTTTAATTCAAATATATAAGTTTATTGACTAAAATGATATGTTGAAAATTCAATTTAAATAAATACCTTTTTCCAATCATCTACCGAGTAATTTCGATGTAGCCTGGCCCATTTTAATCGATCCGCTTTCATTCGTAGTGTCAATTTTGGTACTTTTACAGGGCGCCTGCATTTCAGATTTACTTCGTAAAGACGTCGCCTCAGTGTTGATACCGATATATTTATACCCTCTTCTTCCAATTTTATTTTTAATGTTTTTGCTGATGCACTTCGGTTTTCTAAGGCACTTTGAACGATTTTTTGATCAGTCCTCGGTGTTGTTTTTCTAATCTTACGACAGTTCTTTCGCTGATTGCTGGTGGCGGGTGACTGATTTTTTATTGATTTTGAAATTTTGTCCACTGTTTGACGAGAAACGTTTTCTTTTTTTGAAATTTCTCTATTAGATAGTATTCCTAATTTCAGTAGCACTATAACACTAGACTTTTTTTCCTCAGAAATGTCTTTACTTTTTCCCATTTTGTCCTTTTCAAAAAAAACACTTGTGTTTACAAAAAAAAATTATACTTTATGAACTAAAATTAAAAATTAAGTTTTTTTCACAAGACACGATAACTATATAACCTCTCTGAACAAAACAACAATCAAAACTCAAGAAACTTCACTAATAAATGAGATAGGGCTTTTTTTTGAACTTTCAACTATCTGTCTACCTGTGCTAATTAGGGACCTTTCTCAGAAAAAGGGTTTAAAATTTTGTAAACGCTTAAATAATCCAGGTATATTTTACATATTATTGAAGGTAATATACATGATATTAGATGTCAATAAAAAACTTAAAGTATTTATGTAAAATAAATGTAATAATCCAAAAGATTTCAGAGTATTCAAAAAAATAATGGGTGGCCCTAATTCATTGAGTAGATACTGTAATGTAGTATTTATACAAAATGTTGTTTAATTATATCTTCAGAAAATCAAAGTATTTCAACAAAATATACGGGTTGATATTTAAACAGAAATTACGGTAAAATATTAAAGTTGGAAATTTTTTGAGTCGAGGAAAATACTCGCGTGAAAATATGTATGGTAATTTCAGCAAGAATTGAGCTGTACTCATTCATATCACAAGTGTGTTTCGAGTCCGATTTTCAACGGGAATACACAATAATCACGACATGTGGAAGTTGTGACTATGTTTGAACACATGGTCCGCTCGGTTCCATGCATGAGGCGGCCAAACAAAAGAAAAGAACCACAAACGATCGTATACACATTACAATGACGAGGCCAACAAATGGAGTATATAAATATATCTGAATGTGTTTGTACGCTCACAAAAAGACGGTAGTAATGAGAGGGCATGGCGAATGTCGTATATAATTTGACTCGAGTCTGGACCATATATTATTCACTACTGCATCTGCAAAACAAACGAATTCTGATGCGGTTCAGGCAAACACACGTGCATACATTATTTGTGTATTTTATTTTTAATTTATTGTACATAGTTTTTTATTAATGTACATAAAAATAATACTGATAAGGTGTTTTTCGGTTCTTAAAGCAAAGGCTGCATGATTTATTTAAAATACAGTTATATTTACATATAATAGAATATGGCTACAATTATTAAAATCATATAAATAATTATGTAAACGTAAAGCGGATTGAATGCACAGAAAATTAGTACGGGCAATTTGGTATTCCATTATTTGCAGTTTTAACGAAATTTAATATCATTTACATGATATTGATTTTATAATTATAAATTGAGAACATTCAATAATGTGACATTACTAAGTAAAAAAAAATGAAGAATACTGCATGCTATTTTAGCTCAGGGTAATCAATAATTCAATTTTATATCAAAATCTAATAACTACAAATATGTTAATGTATGTTTGAGAGATGAGAGATTTGAACGTGCACGAAAATAATAAAATACATACTTCAATGTTTTCAATATTTTGGTAATTTTTCGCTAGATGTCTCTGTTAGTCTATTCGAACTATATTTAATCCGTTAACGATTTTGGTGCAAAAAATGTGAATTTTATGATTTCAGTATAAACTTACTAACAGACATTTATAAAAGACTGCTCTCGTTAGAAACTAAAAAAATGCGTTTTTTTTTATTTCAGCGGTTTTTTTTAATAGAAAAACATGCATATTTGTTTAATAGTAAGTTCAAACGTACCTACATGAAATCTTTCCCTATATTGTGTTAAGTATATGATGGTGTCGGAAAATCGATTTTCACATAATTATGTGTTTATAGATTAAGTGCAGTTAACCGAGGGTTAAAAATTGCCTTTTGATTGCTATTGTTTTCTATTTAATTTAACTGCGATACGCCTAATCATACTCGAATAAACCAATGGAGAAAATATCTCCCGAATCACTCTGCTAATCACCTAACTCGCTATCGGAGTTTGATAAACTGTAAAGATATTCAATATTTGCATAATATTCAATTTGATAAGTGCTCGTGGGGTGAATGTTTTCTAGAAATTTACGTTGCTCCTATCTTTACATAGCATCGATGAATTTGAGCGAATTATGAAAAGAGGGAAAATGATTTCAGAAATTTCCCAATTTTCGATATTTCAAGTTTTTGATGAAAATAATTGATTTACAAATATGTAAATAAAAGCCTAGTGCTTTCTTTACAGGCAATTTTGAAACATTTCTGAGAATTATAAAATAAAGCGATAATTCATATAAGACCGGAATATTACAAATGACTATTAGTAAGCATAGTTTACGAGGTTATAATTAAGAATTTTCACATGACACATTTGTTATAAATATTTTGACAATTATAAAAAATGCAGAATGTGAATGATGTAATTTATTAACAAGTCGATCTGTTCCTGTTTAAATATTTCATCGCTATGATGACAGTCTAAAAATATATTTATATTTGTAAAATACATTATGTTAAGCAAAACCATGCTGAGAATAATGTCAAGAAAACATTCCTTTGTTTCAGTAATAAAACAAAGGAATGTTTTCTCAAAAAAAATATATATGTATAAATAATATAATATATTTATAATACGTAGAAACTTGTGTATATTGAATTTTATGATTGCACTGACATCGAAAGGAATATCAATTTTAAATGATAATATAACAGCAATACAAAATTAAATATCAAAATATGCCACTTTGCTTTTGAGATACGTATTATACGTATAATTACGTTGTTTGTCGGGAGTTACGACCAAACGAGCATCGACTCAAATAACATTTCACTTTAAAACAAAAACATCACGTATGTACGTACACATGTATGTAATTTGAAGTCGGCCGGTCATATCGCTGCGTTTATTCCAGCCGTCCGGCAACAAGACGCAAGACTAATGAAGAAATACATCTGTACTCTATTTGCGTTCAGCTGCAACGACTAAATTGCATCGAAACTGCATCATTAATCACTGTAAGGAAGATGAAGAGAATCGATTCGTTGTACGTATGCCCGGTTGAATTTTACTCGAGATGAATTTGAGTACAGCGCATCTACTGATGCGTAATATGCAAATCCATCACAAAAAGAATAACAAAAGCATTCAAATTATCACATGGTGTATGTTAAATCTGCATTCGTGGCTTTGCTATTTGAGGTGAGGATGAGAGTCAAAGGTTTAATGTAAAAAAAACTTATGCATTTGTGTGTAGTGAGAAAAGGGTAATGAGTAGGCTAAAAAGAAAGATTTGACTTTTTCTTTGCACTTTTAAGAAATAAACGAAATTTCTAAATGTGATATGAAAATAATTATTAGTTAATCTGCACATATGAAGTCTCATTAATAATCCTCTCTCTTTAACCCTATGCACATCCAATGGTGCATAGGGCACTGTGTCATATAGCAGTAGCGTATTTTTGATCATCTAATACATAGCAAAGTAATCAGCCCAGCGGTTCAGGTCGAGGGTAATATTGAATAAATATTGGAGTGAAAATTCGCTTATATTTATTTTGGTCCTTCTGGGAATCGAACCCGGGTCCTCCAGGGCGGTAGCCAAACGTGCTGACCACTGCGGAGGCGAACAATTCATATTCAAATTATTTTCGTATGAGATAATTTATATTCCTTATTAAATCGCTGTGCTGGATTTGCCTTCTCAAAATAATTTATTGATAAATTGGATGAGACGTTGAAAACGTGTGGCCAATTGATTAGAAGACCAAAAACGTTTCAAAACTTTCTAATATCCTCTTCACATTGTTCGAAACAAACTGGGTAGTTCCGTCTAATCATACGCTTTCCGGTGAACATCCATTTACGGCAAATGTTTTAGAAGGGATGCATCATCGAAAAAATAAACACAACAGACTACACACACACTGGGAATTTTTTGTCCTCGTTTAAATACGGCGGGGTATATTTAGAAGGCAAATTTATTTAACCCGTATAAATTACGTCCCTAGTACCTACCTCCGTGAATGCTGTCTTTGTATTAGGCAAGGGTTACTACCGAGTCGTGGGTCTGAACCTTACCCCATGGTCTAATTCGAGCTTCGCCGAGAGGTGGCGAGTGTATGCAGACTTAGAACAATGGAAGTTCGTATTATACCCTACAATTAATTGTTATATTCAACATTCCTAAAACAATTATTGTTTGAATACCTACATGTATAATATATTATTTAAAAACTCAAAGTCGTGATGTAGTAATGGTATGCGCTCACATAAAATTACGTGCATAAAAAGATTTTTATTTTTCGATATAACTATGTATAAAATTATATTTAGGTACCAGTTTTCTTAGCCAATATTTTAAGTAATATTTTTATTAAAAAACGGTTTATTTTCCACACTTTTAAAAATATCAATATTTGACGAATAAAAAATTATGAAAATTTTATTATATCTACTGTTGGTTCTCCAGAACGATAGTTCATAATTTAGTTAAGAATTCATCTGTCATTCAAAAAAATAAATATGTATATTCAAAATATCGCCGTTGCTTTTGATCATTATTATTATGGTAATAAAAATAATAACATGCTCAACATTTTATTTAGCTTTTTTAATGACCACGATATCAAATAACAGTCTCTTCGAAGCATTTTCTTATAACCACAAACACGCTACAAAAGTTTTTCAAGCAAAGATGAGAGGTTTCATGATAATGCATACCTAATAATATATTTCTCTACCTCGTTCTTACACGCATTCGTTCTTCTGTATTATTAATACTATGCAAAGGAATAAAAGCGTTCATAGAAATTGAAAGGGGTTGTTTTATTATTTAAATGCGATACGCGCTAGTATGTGTGCTATTTCGGTGCTTTATAAAGAGTCTTAGTTCCGGTGATAGCTATTTTTTAGCACTGACTAACTTGCAGTAGAATATTAAGTGTAGGTTTATATATTAACATAACATCTTTCATCCACTGAACAGAATAAAAAAATATCGTGATTTAAAAATACGGAAAAGTAATTCAAGTCTGCTGTTTCATACTATAACGAAGCCAATAAATTTTGAAGATTGAAATTCAATTTGAAAATAGTTGATGAAGTTTATATTGAAGGGATAAATTAATGGATAGGGTGTCCACTTAAAAATTTACGAGCATATTAAGAATACGCAAAATGTGAGAACATTGTTGTATCGGAAAATATTTTCACGATCAAAACACAAATTTTGTGTTTAAATTCTGTATTTTAATACTACCACAGATACCTAATTGTGCAAAGTGAATACGTTCGTGCTTAGAAAAAGACTAATTATAAACCATCTTTTGTGCGTTCTCACTGAAACGTAAAATAAAATACAATGAAGTACGTATTTCAGAATAAAATAAATAAAAGCTTTTGTCTTTTACTACTAAGGTTTGGCGTTGACCCGTGATACACATATCGGCCACATAAAACAAAATGTCGGACATGTTTAATTCAATTGGTGGTTCCTATTTTTTGTGGCATGTTTCCTATTCAAACATCACGAGTAATTCGACTGTCGTAATTTCAAAGTGCGGTGGATATTGAAGGCTTAAAAAACTCATTATCTCTCGGCTGTCTCGAATCTATCCAATATAATAATATGTAATATGTGATACCTTCATCGCCTTCGTATGGCTATGTGTTGTGCGGATATTATGATTTTTTTTCGTAGGTAGAGGATGATGTTCAACTAGTAACTTGTAGACGTAGATACGTATATATACTAGGTCAGAAAACATATAAATTATGATAAACGGACGAGTAATATTTGTAGGTTTGAATGAAATAAAGGATATCTAGGTTTATAAAACCGATTATTTATTTCGAATAAAAAATTGTCATAACTCAGTATCTCAAAAGATTATCCGTTATCCACACAGTCAAAAACCTTTGATCTTGGATAGTAAAATAGGAACTAAAGTCCTTCGTGCAAACTCGGAAATTTTGTAAAGTCGACTTAGCGCGTATGGAAACATGTGACGTGTTTACAAGCTTGTGGGAGTTAAAAGGTTACAGTGACTGCTACGACGAGGCTTATAAAAAACTTAAAGTGAAAAGTACCTACAGCTTCTGTCCACAGCCTTGTATTGTGCACTATTTGCATGGCCAAAATATATATTTTTTTATAGCCAAATAATGTTAAAAAGTCTAACTGATAGTACGGATCGCTGTCGACGGGAAAGGGAGAGGATACTGTCGCGGACAGGTCAAGGACCTCAGTGGTCCAGTACCCCCTCCTCCGACATTTCTCCCGAGCCAGATGACCACGTGACACGAGATAGCTCGCTACGTTTTTATCAAAGGTAAACACGACGGGCGTGGAGATACGCTAAGGTCGTAAATTATTTTCGAATTAAGCATGTTTGTTCTTTGTAAAACATTATCTGGCAACACTTCTCCAAATACTCGAGTCTCGGGTTTCTTTGTAACGACTTATCGCTGTGAGAAATGGCATTCTCCGCCAAGACAAATAGGCACACGGAATTAGTACATTGCCCGGGTAGGCTCACTCCTTAAGGGGATACAACGAAACACAGAATTCAATCAACGGCCGACCGCCAGAGATCACACGTCTTTCCACGCCTGATTTTTTTTAAAGAATGTGAATTGGATTTTTTGTTTTTTAGAATATATATAGAACAAATACTTATTTTTTATTTTTCAAAAAAAAAAAAATCTTTTTAAATCCATATAATTATTTCGAAGAAAAACTTATTATGACGGTGATTTAAGAAAAAAATCCATTACGTAAAATGTTACCTACATTTAGAGAAAATTATATACAGAAAATAAATATGTACATTGGCAGGCGTATTGTTAAAAAGCAATACATTCCAACCAACCAAAAATAGACTAGTGATATTGGTCAAAACGTTTGATACCTTATATAGCTGTTTGCAATCAGAGGGTAGATAGTGCTTGAACATTAAAAAAATATGTTGCGACTTGTGCCTATGTTGCCTACGTAGAGTACAGGACCCTTTTTGTGATTTTCAAATTTAAACTATTCCAACTGTTTCCGTATTTAGTTTAAACCCGCTTTACCTTAATGTACGCGTATGAGAAATGAATATTATTACCGCGATCGTATTTTTGATACGCCACTCCCAATTTTGATAAGAGTCCAAACTTGCAGGAACTTAACGTTAGTGAGTTAGTCAATCGTTAAAGTGGTCGGGAATCAGCCCGCGGGTAATTGGTCCGAATCGTAAAACGAACATTGCCATGCGATATACAATCAAAGCGTTAAATGGAAAACGAAAAAAAAACTAAATAAAATGGTCAATTAAATATCCGAAAACAAGCGTAATCTCGAATATCGTTGTATTAATAAAGCAATAAAGTTATGTTTACAAGGTTCTGAAATTCGTAATTTCGTCATGGCCGCCGCTATATCTCACGACACATCTCGCTCTTTTCCTTATTACGCGGTCGTAATTTGAAAATACCACTGCAGAGTACTAATATTATCGGATCTTAATGAGAAAATGACCGAGAACCCTTTAAAATAGAAAAATACATAAAGCACATTACTGCATTTTCAGGTCATTGAATTAAACATTAAAAAAAGATAGCCCAATAAAAGACCGCTAGCACTATTTTAGTAAATGGTTCAGCTATCGATTTTGTCGAAATATGTCTCGAAAGAATAATAACAAAAGGTATGTAGGTAGGCACCTAATGTTTAAAGAAAGTATTTCGTAAGGGTGAATTCTTGGTACTGAAACGTAGGCTTATTTATATTTACGTATCAAAATAGGAAACTGCCACCTTTGAACGTTAACATACTCGAGTATTTATCGTGCCCTCTCACGAAACGAACGTACAGAAATCATTTCCGAGAAGCCACATGGAATAAAACATCACCCGACGCATGGAATATTCCCTAAAAAAACCTTAATGCGTTTTTTTCCTATCACAACTATAGGTCATTCCAATCAAAATAAATATTTATTATATTTACAACGTCATATTAAGCTAACCGTCATAGCGAATAAACTAATAAAGCTCAAAGTTTATTATGAAAATGCACGAAGTACGAATTTGCGTTCGCGGCCCCTTAACTATTATATTACTATACGTTTAAAAAAATTGGGAAATATATTAAAATAATCATAACACATTTCTAATAAAATTCACGTCACTAATACGATAAAACTTTATGTTTTAATATTACTACAATATGTATTTTTAAAAGCATTTCATTAATTTGATCGTGGGATATCGACTTACCGTAGAAAAAAATCCACTTCTTTAACTCGATCTTAAACTAAGCATATCAACTAAATTTTGTTTCAAATTTATTTTTAAACCAAAACGTCCAAGGCATAGACAAAATATTAGCGTATGAACCTGATTTCCATGATTGACAACCACACTATGTACTTAAATATATGGAAGTTATATAATATATATGCATATGAACAAACTCATGAAGTTATATGATTAAGTTCACAACAGCCATCTATGATTGCGTTTATTTCATTGCTTTGTATTTATAATTTATTATTATATCTTAAGTTATTATATAAATAAATGAACACTGTTATGAAATCAAAATAAACGTTGTTTTTTTATTTCTCTTTAAATTAAATAACACATTTTTTTATTTCTTTTGAATCTTATGAAATATATTTTAGGGAGTTGTATGCTATGCGCTAATGCAAGATCAATATGTTCACAACACAGCGTGAAACATACAGATTTACATATGGGTACATATTTTAGGTTTCACTCGAGGTATAAAATATTCGTTATTCAAGAACTACTTCGATACCCATATCCATTTGGTGGTAGGTTTTGAATCTAAAAACCAGTTATAGATCGTTCATAGGTTTTTGAACCCCGCTACCAAACTGGTAACCATGATACTCTTATGGTACGCCCCCTGAATTTCGATGCAATCAACTCCATCTTTAATTTTGAAGAGAAAAAAATAGGAGATACATATGTATGTAACTGTGATCTTTAGAGACTCCAATAAAGGAACGTTCACCTCACTATGGGAAGAAATAGTCCCATGGATATCGTATTTGAAATAATTAACACCTTTAAACCAGTTTCATTCCCCGATAACCACTTACGGTGAAGAGACTCGAATAGTTATATAATACTGATTTATTTTACCTTTAAAATTTTCCTTATTTGTTCCCACAGTACTTTGGCTCAGTGCGGTGTTAAACTGTTCAATAATTATGTAAAGAAAATGTAAAATTAGTTTTAATGAAAACTACGAATTAAAAAAAAAGTTTTTAGCCTAAAATTTTATGTTTTAATAATGGTAAATTTTTCCAAATTAATTGTAGTAAAATACATGACTGAAATATAGTTGGAATTTCTATCGAGATGAGCATATATGGACATTATCCTATCAATATACTGATTTATTTTACCATTAAATTTTTCTGATATGTTCCCACAGTATTTTGGTTGAATGCGGTGTTAAATTGATCAATAATTATTTAAATAAAACGGAAATAAATATGTACTACGAATACAAAAAAATATATATTTCAGAGTTTTGAGCCTAAAATTCTGTTTAATGTCCTAATTAGTACATTGTGCTACCATGAAATATGTCCCTAAATAATTTGTAGTGAAATATGATTTGAATTCCTATCGATATGGGCACTTATCTCAGATTTGTGTAACTACTTTTTTTATAACCCGGCGGAAGTATTGAATGATATTAATGTGTAAATTTCTTGAATGATCTCATTCTGGTTTCGTGGTTGAGCCACCATTGAAAAAATAGAGCTTAAAGTGATTTCATAATAGGTCCCATAAATGAACACGCACTAAACATCGACATTCCTGGGACCTCGAAATTCCTCGGCATTTTGGTCACAAATCTCGCGTCTGCGCGGCGAGACCCAACGCCAACACACCAAGACTCGTGGTCATTTGAGACCGTTAATATTCACGGGTTTCATTTTCCGTCCAAATTTCTTTTATTTTCTTTTTATTCACCCTCGTCTTCATATTTCTTGTACGTATGACGGTATGCCACGTGATCTTAACCGACCAAATTTGTAATGTCCTTTGTTATGTTTTTTTTCTTATTCTTGATTCGCCATCGTTTCTGACAGGCAGGCAGAGAAAATATAACGCCACACCACAACTTGTATTTACAAAACATTCTTCGCCTCTTCAAGATTCATGCATCTCCTCATGCATACCCGCGGATTATTGATCCCTGATCCGACCCCTTTCAAGTATTTGACGTACCTGATCACGCCAAGTTTTTCTCGTCCTTCCTCTGTACCTTTTTCCAACTACATTCACTTCGTAAATTTGTTTTACCGTTCTTTCCTCACTCATTCGTTCCACATGTCCAAACTATCTCAACACACATTTCTTAATTTTATCGATAATGCATAAGACAGAAGTCAGCGTATTCTTTCCTTATTTCATCATTCGAACATCTATCATACATCGTTTTTCCGCACATTCTTCTGAGGGATCGCATTTCGACTGCATTCTGTCTACTTTCATCCTTCTTTTGCCAACTCCCTGTTTCACTTCCATACATTTATTAGCCTTCTTTTCCTTTTTTGGAAAAATAATTAAATTATAACTTTATGTTACGTTTATTTTTCATTCCTAGCTTAGTGTCGTTAAATTTCATCACTCAATAAATAATATTCATAACATAACATAACCAAGCATTGTACGAAAATGTATCAATCTCGATATATGTAATTTAAAAATTAAATCCAATCAAAGGCAACGTTGCTCACATAAACACGACTTCTTGAACAATCATCCAGAAAAGAAAATCATATGCACGAATATTGTTTGTAGTATTGTAATTTAGCATGAGATTTTTCGTACAAACAGATTTGGCATTCAGACTTTGTAATCATTAGGTTGGTACGAAAGCATGCTTTATCTCATTTTAGCAACACAAATTCAAGAAACATATTCGCTTATCTAAATTGAAGCAGATAAAATTTAAAGAAAGAAAAAATCGTGAGATTTTTTTCTTCTTATCATCAAAATTGTGTTTAATCTTATCAAGAAATACCGAAAGGATCAAATTACACGTGTTTCAAGCGAGTACGGAAATGTTTTAATTTTTTAAAATTATTTTAAACCAAGCAATATTTACATTTCTCTCAAGTTAAATTGAATATGGCCAATCTCAAATAACATCTCTGAATAATATATAATGAAATGTATTCCTTTAAAAATATATATTTTGTAAATTTTTTTAAGGAATCGCAGATAAAACAGAGTGCGACAGAGAAAGGAAAGATTTCGATGTTGTGTAAGTTTTGAGAAAGACTTGAAATGCCATTTCTTTGTATTATAAGACGTATTTCTATTATTTTTAACTTGTAACTTGAGGATAAAAGAAGCACAATATAAATAATGTTACCAAATTTCCGAACACGCGGTTTACGAAGAGATATTGTTACTTACGATGCAAAACTGTTACTGTGAAAACATTTCATAAAAAAAATATAATTAAATTATTAAAAAAACTATTTGTAATAAAATGTAATATATTTAGCAATAATTATGTTTGTAGTTATTCGAATCAATGATCCTTAACAGCTCATATTGAATCAAAACATTAACAAAGCAGACTTCATAAATGATTTTGAAAAAGTAATTTACAACAATGGCGCTTTTGCTTTTCCATTTGACAGCACGGAGTCATCCATTGATTGAATTTGACAAGCCCAAAAAGGACAGTTGCCACCAGATTTCGGTTAGATAAGTGTATTGAATTCGTTTTACGTGCCACAATAAATGGCCCGGCAATTGAAATATCGTAGGAAACACTTCAATGGCGTATAAAATAATCACGTTGGCCAAGGAAATGGAATTTTCATTCAGCGCATTGATTGAAATTTCGTTTTTGGGCAACCGTCACGGCCGTAGAACAGGGAATGTTGCGCTACTCGTATGAAGGGGTTAAAAATGATATCCAATAGTTTACAAACTGAAATAAATTCAGTACTTCCTTCCATTAACGAATTTTACAACGCAATTGCGTGACAAGTAAAAAGGATACCGTCGGAATATCTCTGATTATTAGAACACTAATGAAATAACAATTTATAATACGTACTTTATGGAGGAATATTTAATATATATTATATATATTAATCGAAAAAGGTATTGTTTTTTTAAATAAAAGATTTTTTTAGTTATCATAAAAATTGTCCACAAAATTATTAATTCTAATGGATACTCAATTTTGTATAATTCATCGAATAAAATTTGCCATTAGTAACTGAATATTTTATCAGAAAATAAACACAGGAAATTGAAAGAAACTTGTTACTACATCACCCACAAAAAATACATCTTTTCTAAGATTTTAAAAATACATCAGTTGAAATGTGAATGTAAAAAAAAATCCTTAAAAAAAATAATACGAATATGTTATTTTTAAGGAGCTATAAGTTACAATATAAGCATTGACGATATCTGCTTTTGGACGTACCCCGGAATCAAATTGCCCCAAATTCCCCGATTGTCGGCTGATGATAAAATCCACGCATTATACCTTTTTTGTACCAAAAAGTGCCGACCGCCGGAAAAGCTTTCGATACCTCAATAATGCGACGCCATAGCGGTCGGTAAACTATACGCACGTATAATTTATGTAAAGTGAGGCGACACCGCGGGACGGTTCAACCGATACTGATATTAAAAAAGCGATTGGCTTGTAATTTTGTCGTTATATCGAGTGACGGCATAGGGAGGTGTGCCGCTATATTTTGTAATATCTCCTACACCTGCATTCCAAATGCTCAAACAAATTATACAAGGATGATGCTAAATCCAAGAAGTAAACAAGCGAAAAACCCGCACAAATCGAAATAAGAAATTAAAAACATCAACTAACTTAATAAGCATAAAAATATTTATAAGTCCGTTATTTTTTTAGTCTTAACACTGTCGCGGAGAGCCGGGAATGTTTGAGGGTTCCAGGTTGACAGGTAAGATGCGATAAGATCTGGAATATATGAATAAAGGATTCGGGAGAGATTAGAAATGTTAACATTAATGGAGTTATGAAGATAATAGAACGATAGCGAGGGGGAATTAAAAGATATGGATGTAATTTCGACGAACACAGGTGACGCGTGTTTAGCATTAAAAATATATTAATAATATTTTAAAACTAACATTAGTTCGCATATTATTCAAGATCGAGAGTTGATTAAACTCGAAACTAATGTATTTTGATACCGTGCGTTTATTTATATAAATATTATGCCGGCAACGGGTTTCCAGACATTAAAAAATAAATATTTTACAAATCGTTAGATTTCCTTAATGGCGTTCGGAGATATAAGATATATGAAATGACCAATAAAAAGAAAACATTATGGTTTAGACCGCGAGTTTCTTATCAGTACAATATGTAACCTTTGGGATAATTTATTTTTATTGTCGATAATATATAGCTAGGAATGTTGGTGAAACTTAAAACCGTTGCATTATAATTTAATGCATACATTACGTTTGGCATTCAGATAAATGCTACGCAAATATATTTCCCAGATTCTCAAATCTCTCGCTATCCATTACTGCAGACAAATCTTATTTCATTCCGGGATCGAAGGGTTAAACGGATTGATTTATGTGCGTAAATTTCCCAGCGTCCTTCTTCTCCTCATAAATATGCATTTAACCGTGAAACTCCTGACAATTCTCACACGAGATGCAAAAATTATACGATAATATATTCCCAAAGCCCAAAACTCGGAATCCGCGAAATCCCGGAAGCAAAAGAGAATATATTATTAAATATTTTACCGGGTAATGTATTCATTCCTTTGTTGGTAAGTGAGAAATGACAAAGACCTCAGTGTTCCGTCACAATGGATAAAACCCTTTCACTTGCATAGAAGGTGCATTCTGTCGGATACAAAAGAGATGCAGGGATTGCATCAACCCTTTGCCGTGTCTTCTTAGCCGCAAAACATCGGATCCGTAAAAAATAGGGTCGGTAATGGGATATTACTACCTCTCCATGAATTTAGAATATAATCTACGTATTTATTTATTTTTATTTTGGGTGTAATACCGAAGGATACAATATTAAACGTGAGTTAGGACCGTTAAAGAAACACGAAATATATTTAGATTTTTAATAATATTATGTAAATTCCCTTTTGTTATTGTTGATATAATCCTTTTAGGTAAAAACATTTTCATTTATAATTTCAAAATATATTTTCCACATGATTAATATAACGTAGGAACATAATGCTTTTTTTCCATCAATGTTGAATTTAATCCCCTGAGGATTGATATTAATGCATATTAAAGATATCTCAACAAAATAGTTTTTGAGAATGGAAATATGTAAATCTAGGCATTCGCATATCTTTCATCTTAATTCTTTGTTTTTACTATGACATCAAAAAACCAACAAGAATTACTAAAATTCAATATTATCGTGATAATTTTAATTCAAATAGTGGGTTTGAAATAATATAAATAGTTGTTGAGTAAAATTGTTTACTGGATATTTTATTGCAAGATAAATGGTGAAATCTAAGCTAAATGGGTATATGGGAGACGAATCTCAGAATATATTCGTTAAATATAAATACATAAATAAAGTTCGTTATATAGAAGGGTAAAAAATCAATATTTTTTTTTTGTTATATGGAGATTTTCGCCGAATACAAATTCGTTATATAGAATTTTTATTGTAATACTGCACGCATACAACGCCAGTATAATAAGATGTAAAATATTTTTGGTCGCAATCAAATGAGAAATATCGCAAGTTTTAGAATTGAACACTATTTTTAAATAGATTATCTTTATCATATCCCACCATATCGTGTTTATCACATAAAATTTTTAGGTATGGGTTGGATTGGAGTATTTTATCGCTTTCTTATCCCGACATTATTTGCTTTGGGTATCGAATAAAAAACGTAACGACCGTCGAAAAGCGCACTTAAAGATACAAACGAGCCTCTTCGTCTGTCAGTCAATTCTGTTTTGAAGATTAAATATTTAAATACCTACATAAAACAACTTACACGCGGAGCTTCGAACCCTTTACCGTGTGAAAGGACCAAATGTGTTTACCAACCGACTACCTGTTTCGACTCTTGTTTGCATGCCCTAAATATTAAAATTTTACGACGGTATACTTTCTATTTTTTACTACAGCACATGTCATCTTATTGATCCCTTTTATAATATCGAATGATATATTATTATAGCCATTGTCTAGGTACAAAAAGGAAGGTTTCTGTTTGAAATGGATCTTGACCCGAAAGTATCTGTTATGCTTCTATGTATGGTAATGGGAAGTTTGAACATTATAATTGTAAATACTTTATTATTCGGATCTTTTCACGACGATCCTGAGAAATAAATCATGATACTGTATTGAAGGGGAAGCAACAATAAAATCTTATTATTGGTTGATCGTATACATGAAAATATATTTTTTAAATACATAGATGTGATGAAGATAAGAAATAAAAATATGTTTTACTTATTAGTTATTTTATTTGAATAAACGTTAAAAAGTACACAATAAATGTATTCTTTCGGCATGGAATTATACATACATATATTGATTTTTAAAGGAAAAATTTTTTTCGCTTTACTTATTATTTTTATTTATTTGTATACCGCTAAAAATTACACTTTCAATTTATTTTTTTCAAGATATTTTGAGGTAAGTAGGTAGGTAGGTATAACACGTCACAACGAATAAATACCTGCTCATACCCAAAGACTTAAAAAATAAATGAGAAATCCTAAATAATAAAAACAATAAAAAACGCGATAAAACATAAAAGGGATCTAACTTGCTCACGATGCACAAAAAAAAGCCCTAGGGAAGGGTTAAAGCAGGTAAGTCCTTTATTGACCCCAAAACCGAAACCCTTATTTTAATAGGCATCACCTACCAACTCATTTTTAATGCTTTTTTGTTAAAGAAAGCACGTTATTTTACCTGTCTAAATATTGCTAAGCTACAGGAGATTATGCAAAATAATTGAACTGGCGTAAAAAAATAAACGCGTGACGTTTCTTTTTTTAAATCATCGTAAAAATGTCAGTCCTTCCCCGAACCATATAAAGTTGATTTTAAAGTTTGGCCAAAAAATTACTTTGTGTTATCCACATTTTCATAAACCACTTCAAATTATATTTAGAAGGGTTCGTCACACGGGATATTTTATCTTGGCCGTGTTTTGAATACGAAAAAGTAGTGAGAACTCATCGTATCTTCGACAGGCCATAGAGAACGCCGCAGGATTCGAACCTGGGTCGCGTGATCGCGGCTTACGCCTCCACCCGCAGCGCCACGGAAACTTTTCACAAAAGCGTCAAATTCATTCGTTAAATATAACTGGCGTTTTAGCCAAGACGCAAACCTAAACCCGTAATGATTAATTCGAAATTTCAGTCATTCACTGAAAAAATATTTAGAGTTGATTTAAAAAATCACGCGCATCTTCTATCGTTGTATTTCTTACATTTAAAAATATTTCGTTTAAGTATTCTCTTTTTTATTTTTATTTTATTTCTAAGCTTATAAAATATTCCGCTAGGTGACACTATCGTAGTAAATTTAACTTACCAATTTCCATTCCAATACATGCTGAGATTTATTTGTACTTGGAACAAATTCTGAAACAAGGAAAAGAAAAAAACAAATTAGTGAAAAACAAGATATTTTTTAATTAATCATTGCGAATTAAAATTCAGTTTGTAAATAAGAAATCGATTCGTAGCCGGCGGGAGAAAAACGCATCGAAAACGTATAAAAACGAAATAAATTGCGAATTCAGAAGCCAAACCAAATTTGGCGATCCTTGGAGCAATTATAATGCAAATGTTTTGTATAAAAAGGTTCGATTTGCATAATTCAGGAGAGTTGCGGTAATCGGTGGTCGCAGCCGGGTTGAGGAATGCGAAAGCGATTTCGGGCTAATAAAGAGTATGGCGATCCATTATATAATTTTTAGTATAAAATGTGGCATGCAAGTTTAATAAATTGTAAACATAATTCATGCAACATCACATTTACATAATTAATATATCAATTTGCAAAGAGCGGAGTCATCGTAAACTGGTTTATTTTTTGGAAAAATTAAATACGATGTTGACCATTTTAATGTTAATTAATATATAAGTAGATATTATGAAATTTGTTTACTTTATGTATTAATTTTAAATCAAACACAGATTTTTTGAGTCTACTAAGTTCTATTTTATTAACAAAAAAACATAAAAAATTATATTGTGACAATTGTTTCGCCTTGTTAGGGCATTATCAAACGAATGTCTTTCGTTTGATAATGCCCTAACAAGGCGAAACAATTACAAATACAACTTAGTAGACTCAAAAAATCTGTGTTTGATTTAAAATTAATACATAAATTAAAATGGAGTTCTACAAATTAAACGCCAAATCAATAAATAAATTTGTTTACTTTTGGAATTTGGTCCGTATTTTACATTAGTATCAATATGTTAAAATCATACGAATGACTTACACATTAAGATGTTAATTTGAGATGTAAGCAAGAGTTGATCTTTGTTCCGAGTAATCGCTTCGGTGAAATGAAATTATGTAGTACGTACCTAACAAAATAATTATAACAGAGTATAAGTATCTTCGCGAACACTTAAAAGAATATATAATAATTATGGTAGTAGTAGGTAGTAGGTCTACATAACTGGAAATACATTCTTGGCCGATGAGCGCTGAAATTATAATTATTGTAATTGAATCATTATACGTCGTATTTTAATGGCGTATTCGGATGCATACAGATATTGCTGTAGCGATAAGCGAGCGAGTTATATTTTATCTACTGAAGTGAAACGATACGCCATACAAATGACAGGGCGTCCAGTTAACTGGACGACCGTAATGGATACCTTCTGGACAGACGATCGTCCGATGATTACAGTGGCCGTTTCTGCGGCACGGGAACAATTAATTACTGGAACCAATCTACAGATGTTTTGGGACAGATATAGACAAGGAATGTCGGACCTGTACTTCAGAAAGCGAGCGAATTAATTCAGAATAATTACACCACCTGCGATCAAAAATCAACCCGATTCATAAAAATAAGCAGAAGTTTCATATTTCGAACTAATTCAATCAGATAATTACACAACCTGCGATCAAAGATCAATCCGATGCATAAAAATAAGCAAAAGTTTCATATTTCGAACAAATTCAATCAGAATAATTACACCACCTGCGATCAAAAATCAACCCGATTCATAAAAATAAGCAATAGTTTAATATATCGATATGCGGATAAAATTATGCATAGTGCAAATTTGAGAACTAATAATAGCTCTCTGAGACCTTTCACAACCAGCGTGGTAATAAATAATAGCTCGAGTGGGCTTTAACGCCATGTATGAAGAAAAAACTCTAATAATGATGAACGCTGTGATTTGACACATCGTTTCGTAAGCCCGATAACAAAAAAGCCGTTCAAAAAGTGAACGATGAACTCATGTCGAAGCCATCACAATGATCGAACTGGCTCTCGAATTTTTTATCGACTAAATAAGCGGCCCAACTATGCGTGGGAAATGGTGAATATATCGGAGAAATGAAATGTAAAACGACTTTTGCGCTGTCAGCTATCGAACGTAATTGATTCAGACAACAGTGCTGCCTTTGATAGTGCTATACTCTACACGGATGATGGTACTGATACTGAGTATCACACATCAACTTGAATAGCATTAATCCGGAAATGGTTGATGCATTTTCGCCACGATAATTCATTTTTTACTAGGGTATGATTTTGTACTTTACGATATTAATATTACGAGCTCTAATCACGGTACAAACAGGATTGTTAACGGCATGATCCGTTAAAAAATCCAAACGTGCGTGTCAGTTCCGAGTATTTCTCAATGTTCACTGTGTAGAATGTATTCCGAGTTAGCGTAACTTGCATTGCACGCAACTCTAAGTGCATACCGAACTTTTCCGGCAACGCTGAAGAAAATGCAATGCGAATCTAAGCAATATCATACGCTAGGTAAAAAGGTATCGATTCGTTTGTACAATAAAATTATCATGCACGTTTGAAAAGGTATGCTTTTTTATATTAAACCTGCACTTGTGAATATAAATTTATATTAATATCAGTAATGCGCTGCACGGTGCTACATTTTTTTCTTTCCATGCACATTCACAAAATAATTTAATAAATACTAACAAATTACATGCTTTGGAATGATTTTTACTCGGAGACCGGTAATGATTTCCGACAAAAAAATATCATGTACACATTTTGGTGAAAGAACATGCTTTTTCTGAGTACGAACGCCATTTCGAATAAAAATAATGCGAAAACTTTGTACAACGGATTAATTATGAAAAAGATTACAAGCGGAAAGGTAGATTTCAATAATGTTTACTATATAATAAGCTAAATTTAATTAAGTTGTGGTAATTTCGTGGAAGAAGGAACAATTTGTATGTTAAATACTGTAAAACAGATATTGTATGAATTAAAACTCACTTTAAGTGATGCTTAAAGCATTCGTGGTGAGTTTATCATAAATTGAACTCGTTAACAAGCCAATTAGTGTTTTTTTCGCACAACGCAAACTGTCGATGATGACCAGGTACGGCGAAACGTTCTCAGAAACGTACACTTTGCAGTAATTCCGTGGACCATCGACACGCGATCGCAACTTTGTTGCAATGGTTTCCATGTATTTCGTCATCTACTTGCTTTAAAAGATAGTTGTCAGTAACTATGTCATCAATCACCTCGGGTTGCGGTTTCCCTCTGGCAAAGAAGGATTGTCCAAAACGGCGAAATACATTTAAATTGCACTCGTACAATGTACAATCACGATTTAGCTCTTAAATATAGGAACAATCATTCAATTCAACTCCAAAAAAAACTTACTCCTTTGAGCCAAGCAAAATTGATAATACCACTAAGTAGATAATATGGCCTACAGCTCTGCGAGTCATTCTGTAGCTGTATGTAGTAAATGATGCTAATGCCACAAAAAGTAGGTACGTAGTGGGCGTCGGTTAACTAACAGCATGGCAACAATAAGTACCTATTCGGCGCGTTTTTGCCGACATGAATCTGTTTTATATTCTGTTTATCAAAAAGTTCTCGATGAGATATATTTACGTTTATCCTTCGATACCATCAGAACAAAGGACGTCCATTAATCGTCTCGAATCATCAAAATCCCAATCAATCACGAGATACTAAATTTCGGCTAGTGATAAAACTAACCGTATGTTTAGTGATTAATTCACGTTTGGTAACTGTCTGATAAGTAATCTAAACCTTGGATGCTGAATCGCTAACGTCTTCGAGCCTCCTTTTAAAACCGACCGCAAGGTCGTGAAGGCATTCTACAAGAATAACAATCACGTTGCTTTCTAATCAAGGAGGAATGTAGGAATATGTACATTGTCTGAAGCTGGGTATGGCGAGGCATGAGAATTAGGCAGAAATACATGTGATTTGTGTAGGAGAATGTACTCGTGGAGGTATGATGCAATGTGGACCTATTTGCTCCATACGTGACTCGAAAACTTAGCTCCATTGAACGATTTCATCACCGCTTCATTATAATAACAAGAAATTCTACTGCCGTACCTACCTACTCATCTTTACCTATAAAACTGCACAAAAAACAAAGACATGTAATGTATGCAGAATTTCAACCCATTAAGCAAGAAGCAATAATAGTGATTAAATAAAATACGTCAATAGCACCGCAACACTTGAATAAACTAAAAATAAAATAAGATTTTACCAGTTCAAAAATATTTACTGTTTTTATTTTACCTGCTGATAAAGTTGGTTTTAGTATTTTAAAGTAGTCAAAACGCAATCGAAAGTGTATGAAATACATGCTCTAAAATTAAAACGAGAAGAAAAAATGAACAAAAACTACATCATAGAGCAGTCGTGAGTCTCCGGGATGTAGCACAACAATATTCGTGATTTTGATAACCCAACTATGATATCGTTTGTTCTGATGCTCGTAAAGGTATATTTTGTATTATTTTCTCGTTCTTGCAACGCGGACATTCAGACTCGTGTTTCATTGTTCTCCATATACCGTTTGAATATGTCGTAAACCCTTTGGATTTAGCGGAGCCATTGGACGTGTTGCGAGTTCATTTTCCATTCTTCGGAGCACGCTCGAGCACTTAACAGATATTTCCTTTTATTCTTCTTGGCGACAATCGATTCAAAAGAAAAGAAACATTCCCAGAATCTTATCGAACTCGTATCGGTCTCCAATTGGAACAACATAGGCAAATGGCTAAACAAAAATGAACTCTCGCTGAACTCGTGCATTTTAGTTTCATCACAGTGATGAGAACATTAGTTCATCACAGTGAAAAGAACTTTAGTTTCATCGATGTTCAATGTTTTAAAAAAATTTTAGGAGTCGTTCACAGAGATCGTAGTGGGGTCGTCGGATGGTCTTTCTAACGTCTCACGTCCTAAGCAGGAAGAATGGTGGGTTTGAATGGAATGGCGCCACGGGAAATGAGTTGACAAGAGAATGATTGATTTCTGTATCATTAATCATTTAAATAGTGTTTATTCTCAGAATTAAAGAGGCGGATGTACCCAGAGAGCTGCCTCGGTGAAGGGTTCAAGACGACATGAGTACCTACTACGCCATGTTTTATCCCATTAATTGAAACAAAATATAATATTGACTCGTGCGTGATAGAATGAAACCCTCAAATTTATGTCTCACGTTTTTTTTTCTAATAAAAAAGGAAGCGTCGATATTGAATCTGATTAGGATGTCACATGCAGTACCCCGTTCTGTCCACATCCGTTTATTTGTACGGGCAATAATAATTATAATGTAGACTCGTGTGAACAATACGGAAGACGTCCGTCGCGGTGTTGCATGGAGATTTAAAAACCGCAATCACATATTTAACGAAGATGTCACTCCGATGGAGTGAGTATGTACACGGTATTCAGGCAAATTACAGAGACACGACACAATGGACGTCATTAGCTTGACTTTGTGACACGCAAGTATGTACGATGTCGAATTACATAACCTCATCTAATTCTATTCCGTATGTCATTACTTAGTGACGGAGGCGCTCAAACCTCCCGATTCAAACGTAATCTCACATCTGCCCAAAATTGCAAAATTTGTAGTTCTATGCGAATTAATCTAGATTTTTAGTAAATAGTATCCATAGTAAAAATTCAGCATGATTGAACATTTTTTACATAACGTACTAATAATAGAATAAAGATCGTATCGAAAGGAGTATTTGCTCCTATAATTTAATCATCAGAATTTAATATTATATTTAATTAATAATATTTAATTACATGAATATAATATTTAGTTATCAGATTATGATAACATGGAGTAAACCCTATCAAAAAATTTTTTGAAATTATTTTAATTAATCTAAGATAAAATAATTAAAGAAAAATAATAAACTTGGCATTTGAGTCTTATTGGGTATTAAATATTATGGGCGTAAATTAAAATGTCCCTCTCCGTAGTGTAATGGTCAGCACCTTTGGCTAATGTACGGGAGGTCCTGGGTTCGATTACCAGGGGGGGGCGGTCAAATAAATACAAGTGATTTTATCTCTCTAATATTTATTTAATATTACTCTGGACTGGTACTTGAAGCGGAGAGCTGATCAGCTTTATTTCATGTAGGTGTTAACGATCAAGATAACACTGCGTTTATTTGTTGCAGTGCCCTATGCACCATCAGGTGTGGATGAGGGTTTGGATAAATGAAGTTAATAAAAAATATTCACGGAAAACACTTTTGTGAAAATACATCTAGACGAAAGAATTGCTGTACTGCTGATGAAATCGAAACCAAGTTTTTTTGACCGTATTTAAAGCACAATTAGTTATCAGGGTATTATAGTGAGTCGAGTTAGAATGACACGGGCGCCGCGTGATCCCATTGTCGACTTTTTTTACAAATTTGAATCTTTTTAACGGAGTTTCGGGTATGGAATATTTCTAGGGCAAAAAATATCATCAGTAGACAACCTGTCTGTCCGTTTGGCAGCAACCGTTACGAGCAAAAAACTTCTCAAAATATCTGGCAAAAAACGCGGGCGGAGCATTTGCCGTGCAACAATGGGTATAATTGACATTGTCCATTATGCATTATGCCCCGTATTTTTTATATATATTTTTTAAGTATTTGCTATATCTGGTTTTATACACCTTTGTTCCACGCTAAAGACTGACGTAGCGTTAACATTTTTAAATTATCTATTTGTTTTTATGTGTCGACTGCATGCCTGTTTTTATACTGAAATGTCACGGTTTAGGGCGTTGAATAATGCAATATTTATTTTTGTAGGCGATAAAAATATGGAATTACAACAAAAAGTAAAATATATATTCCTGTTGCAATTTGAAGTTATTGCTTTTTTTGGGTTTAAAAAAAACGTGGCAAACTATCCCATAGTTGACTTTTTGAGTGACTCACCTCATGGATAAAAACATAACTAACTATCCATCACGCTGCTTCTCTGAAGGGGTAGGCAGAGAGAAAAGTACGCCACACTAATCTGTATTTGGACACAATATTCGCCTCTTCCGCGTTCGTACATCTTCTCATACATACACGTCGATTATTCCGACTCCTGACCTGACCGCATTCGACTATTTGAAATACTTGATCATGCCAAGTTTTCTTCGGTCTTCTTTTAAATATGGTAAAAAAATACCCTATTCTTAATGCAGTTGTTGAAGTGCGTTCAGCCGAATAGGGTCTGTGCCTATAATATCTCAGATCAATAATTTTGTAGCTTATATATAATATGAATTAAATTGGAGTCTTGATATTTTATTTAAAATATTATTTACCGAGGCATCCGACCTATCTTATTTTTTGTTCTTTATCCTCTGACGAATCCTTTCAAATGAACTTGTCACATTCTTAACTAAAAGTCGTTGAACAAAGATGCAGGTATTCAGAATGTTTTATCCACACGGATTTAATCTGGAAAAAAATACCGATCATTAGTGGCTTCAATCTCAGCCTAAGATCAGAATAATAATTAAAATGGAATATATTGATTATTTATTATAAAATAAATCAGAGATAAGCATTTTTTGCTTTTCTTTAATGGTTATCTCGACAGGTTTTTTATAGTTTGCGCGGTCAGTTATGTGCTTTGTTTAGTTTTTAAGGAAGGAAATGGTAAACAATTAATTGAATTAGACAGTTTATTGAAACCAAAAAAGGTTAATATTGAATAACAGGTGTAAAGCAGACGAAAAACGATTATTACCGAAAAATTGATTAAAATTCGTTGCGTTGTGGCTAAAAATAATCATCGGTGAAGATAACAAATTAGTACAGCCATTTAATACCGAATACGAAGGGAAATTTATCAAAAATAAGGAATTACACAAAAATTAAATAAAAATGAAAAATTCTTTTTAAAGGTCATTTTAAATTCTTGGACCAAGATCTTGAGTTATTTTATATTCAAATTGGCATATTATCAGCATTAAGTGTAATATAAAAGGGTTGTTTGTTGAGTTTGACATGATAAGATTGGGTGGTGTTACCTGATCTTTGAATCTGTTAGTACCGGGACCTACCTGAAATACATCTTACCTCACCTATTAAGCATTCTGTGCACGTAGAAAAACGAACCAACAATTAATTAAAATTATACCGATGTAAAAACTGGTTCTGCTATTTCGTTTAGAATATCAATTATGCATTTGAATAGTAAGCATCTCCTTATCTTTTAATGAAAACAGTTTGTATGCAGCAACCAGTCGCTAAATCCACAAACGAATCTAGAAAAAATGTAATACAGATATAGAAAAAACTTAAGGAGATTTGAATTTAAGGCTTGTGGCATTCTCACGAACGAAAAATAAATGCGATAATATGATAATCCGTATAATATACAAGGCCGATCAAATTTTAAATTTCGGCAAAAATGTTAAATTGTGGATAACATCATGATGATTATCTACTAATTTGTCAATTCAGTTAATTGCCAACATCAAAACGTCTCGAAGACAGCTTCAAATGGTTCAATACGCGTTCAAAGGTGCCCTCGCATTTCCGGAATATCCCGGAGCGAGACGGATGCAAAAAAGTCGAAAAATCAACCACAGGTGTCCGTCTGTCTGTCAGGCCGCGCACAATAATTATAATTCCTAATGGCAGTTGTGAAAACGCCCTCAGAATGCGAGTTTTAACAAAATAATAACTTGGCACTCGATGATTGCACGCCACAGTTCCTTTGTTCGGCCACAATTCTTGGATGAAGATGTGGCTTGTCATTGAGGCGTAATGTGTATTTTAACCTTTGAAAGGACTTCTAGTACGTTAACCCTTTGTTACTGTCATGCCTTTCTAACTATAGAGGGAGTATCTCCATTAAAAGCAAACAGAAGAAACGATTCACCAAATATTTAAAATATTCCTTTTTAGTATAGTGAATCACGAAAAAAGTCTGATTCAAGACCATATTTTTTTACTCCAAACTTTTTATTTTACAGTCAACCCGACTCTGTATGATCATTTTCATATTTTTCTGCTTCATACGGTTATTTTATATAATCTTCAGAACTTAGAATAATACTTTTTTTTCATGGAAAGTAGAGTGAAAGGTACTCACCGGACTATCTTAGTGCTCACATAGTTAGCTCACAAGTGATATAACATATTTCTACAGTTTACATATTAATATATATAAACTTTATAAAACGTAATCTAACCTATATGGTAGGGTGCTTCTTAATTTCGGCAAGGTAGAATCTACAAACTGGATCTAAGATTTCTTTTATTTTTAGGAAATATCAATTTAATGACTGCATTGTACCGACTATTGGATATATACTTACATACTCGTATATGTAGGGGTAATATAAAACGTATTATAATATTTTATGCGATGTTATATGTTTTTTTTGCTTGGAGGGCATATTAAACCGTTTAATCAATGTAATATTAAAATTTCGTTTATTACCACGTATTGCAACACGACCGTCTGTCTATTGGTGCCTTTACCCTATTTAAATGGCGTTTTTTCACTAGAGTAACTAACTCACTAGCGGCACTGTGGTTCTTCTTGAATATCCAGTAAAGATAAAATCCACTTTATTCAAACACTGGTTAAACACTAAGTGTTCACGGTACAATTTGATAAAATTTATTATTTTATTAAAATATCTGGTAATGTTGTACGCACTCGTAAATTAAACATTTTAATATCAGTAGCATTATATATAGCTTTTAATGAATAATTGCGTATTTCCAAGTGATAATGAAAATTAAAACAATTAAAATTGATTATAAATTATTTATAATGAGATATTATACTACAAGAAATATAACATTTACTAATAAGTGCCGTGTTTTATGTGTTCAAGATCCATTATAATTGCAATTAATTTGATAATAATGACGTCAGAAACGTACGAGAACACGAAAGATATCTTATCAGGTCATAAATATAGTACGGGTGACCTCTCGATAACCCGAGTTGGGGCAGATTCTTAACTACGCCATAGATGATGAGAGCGAAGAAAGTAACCTTCAACTCCAATATTAAACAACAACAAAAAATTATGATAAAAAAACCCAATTTTCACAATTTTCAAGACGTGATAACGTGATAATTTCTTTTTCCGATCTCTATCAGCACCCAATGCAACATGGGGTACCACATTCGGTTGACGCGGTGTTAACTTGCTTGAACGTTAATTAAATGACGGCAAGGTGATGAGCCCTACGCTCCTGATTCTCGGATCTTGATATAGTATACATTTCATGAGAAATATATGACGCAAGTTAAGGAGCTCAGGATAAGGAAGATTTGGGAAAGGAAATGAAGGAATAGTACGTACTACGAGAGTTAAGCATCAATAGCTAGACACTCGGGGTTGAATATGCTTATTCGTAAAAGCTTGAGTAAATTATAAAAATTGCTTCTAATGGATACGTACCTTTTAAGGTTAAATGTTCTCTAAAAAATGAGACTTAAAAATCCTTACTGTTCTCATTGAGGTTAATAATTTATAAAGAATTTATTACACGAGCACTTTACGAATGTCATTAATTAAAAAACCATTCAACGATTGCACTTTTAACGTACATATTTACTTATGAAGTAAATTTATATTAAATTATTAGTATGTCAACATTATGAATGCTTTAACTGTTAATGTTTTTCATTTATGTTTCATATAAAAATCGACCTTTTTAAAACGAAAAGAAAAAAACCAAAAGTCGTGGATAACGATTCGAGCATTTTTCATACTTTTCTGTCGGATATGAACAAATCATTTGTACGCTATTTTAAATAAAGTTTCAATGTATTTATAAACACGTCATTTATCAAACACACACATATAAAAATTAGAGACGTTCAGAATTACAATGTATTAATTATTATTATTATTATTATTTTCAATGCGATAAAATGATATCTACATTGTTGTATTTATTTATATGCTTGTTTACTAACGAAAAAGTCGAATGAATTCCATATAAGAAAAAAAATGACGCAATACGAACAAATATTTCTTCCGTGGATCATTTATTACTTTTGTAATATTCAAAAGGTAACTATTGATTTAAAAAAAAATTACAACAATTCGATCCGAATTTATTACTAATTTTTAATTTATAAATTTTTGTAAGGGTCAAAACTGCGATAACGTAAATAAGGCAATAATCATGGGTTCCATATAAACTAACTAAAGTAACAAACCATCACCCTACTTCCCCGCAGGTGTAGGCAGAGCGGATAGAACGAATCTGTATATGCAACCAATCTTCGCCTCTTCCACATTCTTGCATTTCCGCATACATACACGCCGATTATTCCGACTCCTGACCACATCACTTTCAAGTATTTGAAATACCCGATCATGCCAAGGTTTTCTCCGTCTTCCTCTGCTTCTATTACCAACCACATTCGCCTTATATATTTGTTTTACTTTGTATTATTCACTCATTCGATTCTCATGCTCAAACCATCTCAACACACCTTTCTTAATTTTTATATTCCATATCGCTCACTCCTTTCAAGAACGTCATAAATCAAAAATCGTCAATTTTCAGTTGTGCATGTTTTCGGAATGCCCAGAAAATGTACTATATCCCAGCAAAAGAGGCATATTTTTATCTTAATATTTACCCGCTACAGGGCAGAAAATGTTGTTTTTGCATTTTGAAGAAAATGTATTGTTCAATTATTTTTATAAATAAATTAAATATTTTTCAAATGTAGAAAAAACCTTCAGGTTTTACCTAAAAAGATCTGTTGCACGGTAAAAAGTTCAATAAGTGGCTTGATATTTATTTTTAATACATTGTGTTTTATTTTTAAACTTTAAAATCGTTCTCCTGAAAAATCAAGTATTTTGATTTATGACGTTCTTGAAAGGAGTGAGCGATATGTCATCGATATTTTAAAAATTGTTTTGTAAATTTAAAAGATTCAGTAATTTAATTGTAAAAAATTGACCATTGCATGTTTAATGCTTGTGAATTAGTAAAACTATTCGCTTACATATCGCCCACTCCTTTCAACAACGTCATATATCAAACAACTTGATTTTTCAGGAGATCGTTTTTAAAGTTTAAAAAATACAATAAAATGTATTAAAAATAAATATCAAGCCGCTTATTGAACTTTTAACTGTGCAACAGATCTTTTAAGGTAAAACCTGAATGTTTTTTCTACATTTAAAAAATATTTATTATATTTCAAAAAATAATTAAACAATACCTTTCCAAAAAAATACCCTTTCTTCAAAATGCAAAAACATCACTTTCTGCCCTGTAGCGGGTAAATATTAGGTTAAAAATATGCCGCTTTTGCTGGGATATAGTATATTTTCTGGGCATTCCGAAAACATGCACAACTGAAAATTGACGATTTTTGATATATGACGTTGTTGAAAGGAGTGAGCGATATAACACCTAAATTAAACTCGATTTTTCGTATGTTAATTTTGCCTGGAATGTTCATAAGTGCAGCAACGTCAGCCGTAATCTGACGTGCGATTACACCGGTTATTAAAAAGGGAATATATGTACTCGTAGGTACGAGGTTTATCTTGACGTAATTATATACATACCGTGCCAATTTAAGAGCTCTTATCACAGTGGCAAGAGTCCACTGTCACATTATCGTAGAGAGGGCGGTGATTGTCCTTGCTAAATGTGAAATATGAACCCATTAAATTGTGATACATCCGGTAAAATCCGAATACTGTATTTTTTTTATTTAAAAGTGTAGATATTAACGAATACGTGTTCGAGCATGTGACATTTTTTCAACGTTAATAATAGAAGAAATGTCATCATCTTTTGTGATAAAAACTTAACAAAATTTTACACGTAAAATATTGACTAAGTAAGAATACGGCTGTCCAAACTTAAAACACAGTAAGGGATATTTTTTGTTGTAGTACGTTTTTTTTGCATTTTTCGACTAGGTAGAATCTACTTAGTCCAAAAATGCAAAAAAAACGTACTACAAAAAAATGTCCCTTACTGTGTTTTGAGTTTGGACAGCCGAACTGGGTTTAAAGACATTTTTTAAATACACAAAACGAATGATGCTAGAATTCAAAATGCAATTCATGACATCGGAAGCCAAATTTTAAAACGGATGAAAGTATTTAATCGTATATGCCAGATTTAAAACGTGAACAAGGTAGTACAATACAAAAGAGTGGAGTGGGATAATTTGGTAGCAACTAGCAATAGAGGTGATTCATAATGCTGTCAGGTGATTTAGAATTCAGACAAATTATAAAAATAAATCTTCAGCAACTAATTAGCGAGATTAGTGCTAGCTAAATATACATGTCGGACCCTTAGCATAGATAGAAGAGAATTATGTAGTATGAAGGTGTGTATTTATATATTTTACTTATTAAATATTAAGGGAAAACGGTAACTTTGGTATGGTGATATTAATTTGCTGTACGCGTATTATAAAAGGTAAATTCAGGTATTATTCGACACAAAAATAAACGATAATTAATTTTTATATTTAATACATCTCAGAGATTTATTTATTTTTATTGTAAAAAAAGTTTAAAAATTAAAAAAGGTTTTTAACTCTAGTACGTAAATGAATGATGATTCTGTTTTACCTTGTATGTAGTGTAGTAGTAAGTGCATTTGGCTACCGTGCTAGAGATCTATGGTTCGATTCCAATGGTGATTGAAATGAATAAAGGTTATTTTTTTCTATAACATTGATTTGATATCATCCTAGCCTGGTACCTGAAGCGCATGATTGATCACTTTGCTTTCACATACTTAACGATCAAAATCATATTATCATCAGTCTATATGAAGCAGTGCCTTAAGCACCATTTGGTGTTGATGACGATTAGATTTTTTTGGTATCTAATTTTGTAAATATATCATACATACGCAAAAAAACTGGGTGAAGGATATATTTATGAAAAAATAACTTTTTTGTATTATGGTTTGATTTTCGTTAAAACCTTTTTATTTTTAAGGACACAAACAAACTTTTCAGTAAAGAAGATTAAACATATGTAAGAAACAAAAATAATAATAATGACATTGTCTGACGGGATGACAAAGTAGAATAAAGTCGTTAAACTTTTAAGTTGATAATATTTTTTACGAGTTTCGTCTTAGTGACATTGTTTTACGATGAACGATGCGAGCAAATAATTTTAAGAGTAATTATAATTTCTGTTTTAAGAACTATCTTTGTTTGAATTGTGAAAATTGATATCGACAATTAGTGAACGTGTGTGAAGTTTTATAAATCGGTTAATAAAATAAAACATTTAATAAAAAAATGAAAAGGAAGGGACATCTAAAAAGGCAATATTAAAAGGCAAACAACATTAAGTGTAATTTAGTATAACTTCACAGATATGCACACAAAATGGTGCCTGAATCGCTGCAATGGATTATTATGTATTTTATTTTGGTATTGCTAATGCTTTATTTATAACCAATGTTTTGCACTCAGCTGCACCCATGAATAGACTGTACTTACTATTTAATTTCATAATATTATATTTTTTTTATTATTCTTATAAAATTATCTGTATATTTTTATTTTTAAACCTTCTAATTTTTAATGTTAGTGTCAGAATTAATACGCAATTTGTACGATTTAATTTTTTTTATTAATTTGAAACTACTCAAAATTTATTATGTTTATTGTTCAAATCGCAATTTTTGTAGCACCAGCATTTATGATTCCCTAATACATAATTATATATTATTAGGAAATAATACACCTAATTTACGCTGAGATACCAGCACTTTAGTGACGAATTTAATAACTGCCAACACGTTCGAACAACAATATTCCAATATGTTTTAGAATTGAAATTCTATTGATATAATATATATTTATTTATATTGAAACGCGAGCCGTAAATACGTACTTTGACCTAGAAAAGTTCACAAATCTATATAAAAATAAAATAACGTAACGATTCTATTCATGTAACAAAACTTTGATTATTTTTTGTACTCGTATATAAGGCGGATAAAAATTAAATAATAAAAATATGTACTACTAATTTTATTTATCCGTGTTCATGATTTTCGATGCACACATTACTATGCTGATTTAAATAAACAAATCGAATCAGTATTTTTACGTAAACACCGCCAATGCCAAAAGGACGATTAAAAAATAATTTCGCACATTTAGTCTCCGCATGGAACTGGTTAATTTTAAGATAATAAAATAACAAAAAACCATAAGTGCGCAGATTATTATTTAATTTATGAAAAATGGAGATAAGTTTTTATCGAATGTTTGACGATTAATTGAATGACTATTAATACACGACTCATCATAATCGATAAAAAAAATACCATCTCATGTAGTACACTTACGAGGATTTTAAATGTTTTAATAGATAAAATGTATACCTATCATTATACAATATACATTATATTTATATTTACTTTTCTTTAATTAAAAGCTAGAGAAATATCTAAATAAAATGATCTTGTGAAATTTTCATTAATTAAATAAAGAACATGTAATTAGTTTTTTTAATTTAGTTAGGGTAATAGTTGTAGGGTAAACGTACCTATTTTCGACATATGACAAGTTTCAGTAAAACAAATTTCTCTCGTCTTGATTGTATGAACACTTTTTTTTAAACATTATTTTCTGCTTATATACGTTAATTTACAACGTTTAATAATTTGTATCCAATCACCGAATTTTTTAATTTTATTATTTTTTAATAATTAAAGCCGCTAAAAATTATTGTTTCTAAACAAGCAATAAAAAACCTGCACGTGCGATTATTTTTTTCACAAAAGGTGGGTTTGGTTACCAACTAAAAAAAATGAATAAGATTCAGCCATTGTGAAGTCGGCATTTAGTGGAGGGTCGCGCGTGATCAAAGAATCAAAAGGATAAAAGATCTCGGGTTATTTTTTTCTTTATAAAGATCATTTGAGAGCGTGTTGGTACTAAGTGCAATACAGTATGGATTATATTGTGTAAACGTTCTGGGTATGGAAGTGCACAAATAATGCAACAAAAGCCGTCGATTTTTTATACCTATTTATTATCTTTGAATCGAATTGAATCACAAATTAAAAGTTCTTTTTGTTCACCACTGTTTGATATTGTAATTTGAAATAAAACAATTTATGAACATTGATCGTAGGCGTAAAGATTACTGAGTAACTAAAATCACTTCTTTTTAATGTACTTGGCAGAAACTTTTAAAAGCCCATTTGATTTTTATTGGCTCAGAACTTTTAAGTATTGATGTTAGTACATATGTTAGATTACGGTGACACGGAACACTAACTGTAAAATTTATTGGTACAAAAAAGAATAAAAAGGTTTTTATTTTCGTCGTAATCCTATTTTATTACGTAATCATATAGGAGTTCTCCCCAAAATATACGAAAGGTTATATTTTATTATTTAAAAAAAAATCACCTGTATTTTATGTTCAGGGCGGACACCTGTACGGTCGAAATTAATTACCTTCAACCTCGATATTTCTCGGATATCAAAAAACTGGTGTTTTTTTTCAACAAAAATAAATGGCACCTTAACAATTTACAAATAAAGGAAACACCTTTTTGGGATCGGGGAGAACTGAAAGGATAGAGGGATCCTTTTTTTATATTTATACTTTTTCCTTTTTTTCTCCGGCTATTAAGATATTTTTCGTAGTTTTTATAACATTTTTAACTATAACGGAACCGAGCATTTTATCATGAAATCGCCGCATCACACTTTGTTGACAAGTTCAGAAAATATGAAGAAAAAAACTTTATTTGAAATTGTTGCACTTCATAAAAAAAAGTTTTTAAAAATTTGTTTAAAACTTTTACAGTGTGTAATTAATGAAATCAAAACTCACCATCTTTTGGAAAGTGATGCGATAAGAAGTTTCATCTTCATTGATGCCTCGTGCGCCTTCACTGTTTGCGGATAAGGTGTTACGTTTCAATGTTCGCAATGATGAGTGATTTTTTTCATGCTTCTTCAAAGCACACGAGATAAACGGGGCCAGTTTTTTTTCTTTCAGAATTAAGTGTTGCCACAAAATATATAATTTGCGAGGCAAAATGAAATTACGATTTCGGAAGAAAACAGGTGTCCCAACATGGCCAAAAAAAAACACTACACTTGGTTCACTGGTTCGCTGGAGACGCGAGGAGCATGGCGCGTGATAGTGTGTACGCAGCCAGAGGCAGCGCAAGACGGGCCAGCCGCCTCCTCCGACGACGCCCGAAGACGAAAGAGCGGTGCTCGGCACTCGGACTCGTAAAAAGCACTGTCTTGGAAGCAAGCCCGACCGGGGAGCCGAACTCTGCCGAAGGCGCCGTCGGCCGTTTCCGCCGACGCCCTACGCCGTCCACCGAGCGCACCCGTCACGCGAGGGGACGAGGAGGGGAGCGCAGCGCTATGCGCCCTCTCTCTCTCGCCGTCGGGAGGGAGGGCGCGCGAGCGAGACGTCGACACAAGCCGTCACATATCCCTACCGCACATAAGTTCCTCTCGTGTGATGCGACGTGCCGGTGTGAGTGCGCGCCTACTCGACTACGTACACGCCCCACACGCACGCACCCGTGTCCGTGTGGGTGTAGAATTAACGTACGCATGCGATAGGCCGAACTATTAACTAAAATTAAAATGAGGAAGAATTTTTTTTCCGTTCAGTTTGAATTTTTTACCATGTCCTAATATTACGCCATCAACGCTCTCCCGCGGCGGGTGTTCCGTGGCCTGCAGCACATGTGCTCGCGGTGCCCACGTTGTCCACAACGCACTTTGCCACATTGTCGACTGTGACTTGTGACTACCGACTGTGGCTGCCGATAGTGGCTCGCAGTGAGGACACATCCCGACACATGTAACGACAAATCTTCTTCATGAGCCACGAATGTTGTAGGTAGTGAATTTGGTTGTAAAAAGATACACGATTAGATAATAAAAATAAAAATTTATCTACTCGTTATAAAAATAATTATGATTGGCAAATAAATTCATAAAACATATGAGACATCACTCCGTGTACTTAAAAAATGAAGATAAAGCTTCGTCAAGTATTCGCTGTTTCTATAAATTATTTGAAAAATACACAAGTAGATATGGATATCTAATAAATTGCTAAAACCACAAAAGACTAATTAAATTTAATGATACAAAAAAATCACTTGGTAACAAAAAACTACTGAAAAACTCTCCGTGAAGATTTAATCAATTTTAGTCATTTTCATGTTCTCTGAAATCAAACAATTTATTTTCAATTTTTTTTCTTTCTGACGTACAAGGGACTTTACCCTACACATTCTTACCCTACCGACCTTTGTAAGCAAATCGTTATTTTTCTTATAATCAGTTAGGTGCGTTTTCTAAATATATCCCATACACAATATAAAACACAAAATATAAAAGAGTACCTATATAATTATGAATTTTGAAAAAAAATTGTCCAAATTTGTCTTTTTGAAGTTACCACTTTTCTCTTGACTTTTAAAAACTAACAAGATTTTTCTCGCTTTTTGCTGTAAATTATTGTTCAAAATATAATAAATATTTCTCTTTACCCATCTCCCATGTATTTCATAACTAACATTATCAGTAGACACGTTAGATATGATTTTTTTTTCAAATAGAAAATATTAGTATTATTTATGTAAACCCTAAAAAAATATATAAAGACGGTACCATTACATGTTGAAATAGGTAGGCAAGTAACTAGGTAGTAGGTATCTCGTTTTAATTTTAACACTTTTTTAAAAATAAATGCAAGTAGGTACCTACACGCAAGTACCAGTTTTTAGATCGTTTCTCTTCCTAACGTTTGCTGGTTATGTATTTACTGTTGGTGATTTATACTAATTTCAGATATTAAAATGACTGCCTACACTTTTCTAGAAACCAACATTACTACTGTAATAACGCTGGGTATAATAAATGAACTTATATCACACAAATGTAGGTACCGCTAGTAGTCGAGTGGGGTAGGTACTTTATCAAGATACTCAGTCGGTACTCGGGAAAGTGAGAAGTCGAAGGAAGTAGGTACTGCCATTAAGAATTGGACATATTTTGAACAATGTTCCTACAATTGCGGGTACATACTCCCCGCAATCATTCAGTGCCGATTCGAGATAAAACATTACGAACGTGATCTCGGAGTAAGAATTACAGAAATGTCTGCCTCGGGGCTCGACTCGCGTGTTATTACTTCGAAACGTTCAATTTTATCATTAATATTGTACCGAGTATAATTCCTGCGCCCATCACCGCTCTCTGGGAAGAAAATGCCCTCGTTCCCAAACTTGTTTCCTCGATAAATTAGCAAATAAAAAAACTCGCAACCTTTTGTCCGAAAGCGGTTCTTTCCTCTTTCCAAAATCGCATTTAAGTAGCGATTATGTCTTTGAGCCTGTTCTCGGCCGGGTAGCTCCTCGCGACTTTACTGTTACAAAAAATAGCCGCCTCTCTCGACTTTCTACGGAACACTCAAATATTTTTATTTATCCCGCTTTTGGCAGATGTAAATTCGGAACTGACAGATGCGACAAGAAGACAAATTATGCATGAGAAAGTCGAGGGTAGACGTTCGCAGATTTGTATTATTTTTTGCCGCTTATTTGCATACCGCGCTGGGAAGAAATCGATAAAGGGTTGGATAGAAAATCGATGAGAGGAACCCGACGAGGTATGACTAACTAAACGAATAGTATTTTGAAATCGAAATAGCCACAGACCTCGTTGATGAAATTAAGCACCGTTTAAAAATAATTTTATTCAAAAAGTTGAGAAAATTAGTAGGTATAATTATATAATTTTAAAAACTTGTTTCGCTCGTTGAAAATATTCCGTAGTACGTACAGAATACAAACAGACTTCTTCCCACATACACCTACCTCTCTAACTAAATGCGCTCATCGTTATTTGGAACTAATTTTCTTCAAATTATGCTGCATTATGTAAGTCTGTAGTCTGAACAATATTCAAAAACGATTAAAGAAAAAATAATCGTGGATATCTATTGGTAATTATTTCCATCCGTGGTCGTGATACAGAATATGAACCAATATAAAAAATATTAAAAAAAAAAACATTAGATACCTAACAAATGAATATATTAACCAAAGCAAAAAATTCGAAAAAAATAATTGAAAATTGTAAACTGATTTTGTCATTTTTTTGCATTTTACTCATGTTCAGTAGAGAAAATGAGTTTATTGAATAGTTACCTAATAATATATTTGAATAATATTACTCTAAAATTTTTAAAGTATATTTTTTTTTAGAAATATATAAAAAAATAACACGATATTAATTATACATAAGATATAATTTAAAAAAAACCTACACATATGCATATTATATATTGAATAACATTTTATATTAATTTCAATTGGTAGATAATAATATGTTCAGGTGTGTTTTGCCCCGGACGCTGACACGGAAAAATATAAATTTTCATTAAATTTATGTTTTATTTAAATGCACATTTGTAAAAGTTTATGTTTTTATATTTAAATACATGAATAATTTATTAAAGACGTCAGTAGATAAAATTATGATGTATGTAGGTAGTCATTTGCCGACGGCATCGTTCAGCCAATGAAAACGGCATCAAACTCTTTTAAAATACGGCAAATTGTATTTTATATGTTATAAATAAATTAAAGGATTCATGTATCTGATTTGTATGAATAAATAAATCTAAGATTTTTTTTCACGATTTTACAAAAGTCTGTTTAGACTCGGTTGATTTTTTTTTAAAACTAAAGCCACCACGGCCGATTAGTGAGTACAAACAAGACGTCTGTGACGGTTTGTTTAAATATTTATTTTTCAATGTTCTGCATTTTGGTATTTTTTAAACAAACATGGTCTTTTTTTCTCACCACTCGCTTAAATAAAACGTTTAAATGACGACCGTTGAGAAAATACCGAAATTTTAAATTAACTTTGATTATTTTAACAACGATGTTTCGAAGGCGTTTAGATACCTATCTATTCAAATTCTAACGGCTCATAGGTGACTAGTAAATAGTAAAGTAATTTGAATTTGAATTTGGAATACGTTTGAATATACTTTTAGCCGGTTAATCTGGTCTGAGGACTAAGGTTATACCGATTTTGTTAGAAATGCTTAGAATTCGGGCCAAGCGCAGAATTTCCCGCCTCCACCGTAACCAATCAGCACTGCTCACCAGTTTTATATAAAATAGGACCGCTACACGTGTTCGGTCGCGTACACATTGACATCGGTCACTCGGAGCTCTGCGTTTCGAATTTGAACATTGGAACGCGCACTCGAATTCGGAAATTGGCGCGGAAAGCTCATCCCGCTGAAATGACAGTGTTATTTCTGGGATCACGGCGGGAGTGTGTGTGTGCAACGCGCGTTATACTATGATGCAAAACGTGCGATTGACGTGGTACTGCATTTACCCCGCCTTTCCCGCCAATATGAGCGTCCCTCTTTTTCGCGCGCGAATGTGTACTGGCCGCGATATTTCTCTTTCCACACGCCTGACGTTTCCGGCCCGCGGCACACATGCGCGTTGGTCCTCTCCATAACCGCGCCCCGATGGCATCTACTCTCGTACTGAGCGCGACTTCGAGATTTTTTTAGCACTCTCTCTTTCGTATCCCCATTTCACTCCGCACCAATTTCTCTAGCTCCATCCCGCTCCCTCCCTCGCTTTCACGGCGGAACGACGACGCCCTTCTTCCCCTCTTTTTAAAAGTCATATTATACAATGAAACCACGCCTTTGTGTTTTTTCCTTTTTTCGCCCTACCTGCGGAACGGGGATACAAATAGAGCGACACGCGAGCATCAGCTACTGGCTACTGATTTGCGTCTGTGCTAGATAACGTTGGAACAACTCTAGCGGCGAGTAGCAAAACTAAATATTCCTTCGGTTCAGAGTTTCGCTGTGAAAACTGGCGAGAGTCTTTGCTAAAATAGTTTCGGAAAATATCGCTAGATGAACTTCACCCAAGGAGAAAACACATTTTTTGTTAGAATTGTAATACAAAGAGAAATACATACACAAGTATTTTATTGATGGGTTTAATTTTGAGTATTGAAAAAAACGCTAGATACGAAAAAAATAAACAGTATTTGCCATCTACATTAATATATTATATGTATACGAGTATAATTCATGAATCGAATTAAAACGGTGATACGTTAAAAGTTGTTCTTATTTTTACCTTTTGAAAAAAAGGAGTAGGTATATATTTATAGTCTTAGATAAATATTACGTTGAGCAAAAATATTTTTCTAATGAGATGTTTCGAATTAAGAATAATAATAATAATTTTAGATAATTTGTATATCGCCATTTTCAAAAAATATTATACATTCTCAAGGGCGCTTCACCGTGATTTAAAAAGGGAAAAGGGGATTGTGGAAATATTTCATAATTTAATTATGTTTATGGATTTGGCATTTAATTTGTAGAACTCCATGATTTTTATTTTTAACACTGATTTTTAGGGTCTATTAAGTTATGTATGTTTATTTAAAAAAAACATTAAAATATATTATTTTTTGACATCTCATCAAAGATGAAGAAGAATCTGGAAGTGAACATTTACGGGGCTGACGACCGTCATAGGATGGTTCAAATGAAAATAACTCCTGTAATTGGAGATAATCCAGATTTTGTGATTTGGACACACTCAAAATGTTGTAAATAAAAATATATGATTCATGACAATTGTTTCGCTGTCATGTAGATTTAAAATATTTATATTTTTTTCACACATCATTGAGTTTTTTTCACACACTAGTTGAGTACATATAATACTCTTTCCAGTCGCAGTGGTAAGAGAAACTAGGAATTTCATAATATATTCGTCGGAGTCATGAAAACACCTGGTCATTTTATCGTCCTAATAAACACTTCAACTCCCCAATAATCGGGACAGGAAAAGGGGTCTCGAGATCCCTTTGATGAAAACATCCGAATAAACGACCTTTTTATCTGCCACATTCTAGTTATGAGACATCTTGTCTGCCGCGTATCTACTGAACAGGTAGTAGTGTAGTGTAGTGTGTAGTATGTAGACAGGTGTCGGAATTGAGAGAACAAAGGATCACCTTTGTCGATGATATGAGGGAAATAATTATGTAAATATTTAAAACATACAGCTTTTTTACAATGCCTACAACCTAATAATAAAGTTTTTTTGGCAACACACAGAGACGTGTATGTGAATGTATATATATATATACATGTATCGTTCCACCTCCATAGTATAACCACGTTAGAATATCGTACTGGAGGTCCCGGGTTCGATTCCCAGGGGGGGGTCAAATAAATATTAGTGTTTTTTTCACTATTATATTTATTCAATATTTCACCTTACCTTACTTTCTAATGTTAACGATCAAGATAACACTGCGTTTATATGAAGCAGTGCCCTATGCACCATCGGGTGCACATAAGGGTTTGAAGAATGAATATTTGCTCAATTTAAATTTATTTTAAATGTCAGAACAAAAAAATATAAAATCTTGGTTTTCAACCCCTGCCTTGTCGTAAATATAACATGGAAAATTTTGTAGCCTCCCACCAGTCTGATGATGTCGGTAATGAAGATACCCGGTCACTGGTCAGATAAAGTATAAGTTGAAAAAAACTTTATTAACGTTTCAGAATAGTTCAAAAAGATGTAAAATTGTAATCAGTACAACATGTGGGCGAAGATCTTGTAATGTATTTTTTTAAAGGAATTTATTTTTATTATTTTTAAAAAGATAGTTAGGATAGGGAAGGTAAATGAGAAAAATACATCACAAACACCCAGACCAATTGAAAATAAATATTTCTTGAATTCATTTTGCAACTTTTTTTTTAAATCTCTGAGTGTTTTTAATAGTTATTATAACATAAATGTGGAATTGTTTAAGTGGCTTTATTTTTTTAATGCAACTATTTTTGTTAATGTAACTATTGTTCATTATATACTTTTTTTATATGTAAAGCTGTACAATTCCCGAACAAATAAAGTAAAAATAAATAAATAAACTTGCGGGAATCGAACCCGCGACGCCAGTTTCGCAGTCGAGCGCCTACCCAGCTACGCCACGGCACCTGTCATTATTGCATAGGATACGAGTAGGCAGGGATTACTTGCAGAATGCGGCTAATGGTCCATTAGCATAATCAAATTAGCACATGATAATAAAATAAATTCTAAGATGAACCTTATAGGAAACGTCACGGTTGACTATTGGATTATTGATAATGATAGGTACCTACTTTACAATTATTTCTGACAGTATTTTCCACGTGAAGGTAAAAATCTATTTCTTTTAATCTGGATCTTGTAATAAAAGTCTTTATTAATAAAATTAGAAAAATAAAATGAAATAAAACATTCGACTAAACAGTAGTCTATTCAATGACCTCATGTAAGGTGCCGTGGCGTGGTTGGGTAGACGCTCGACTGCGAAACTGGCGTCTAGAGTTCGATTCCCGCCAAATGCAAAATAAATTGAAGAAAAAAATATTTTCATTTGGTCTGGGTGTTTGTGATGTGTTTTTCACGTTTAACTTTCCTATCCTATCTGCAAACAAGCCTCTAAAAAGTACAGGCTTTACGAGTTTTTTGTAAATCGTACTTTGAAAAAAAAAGTACGATTTACGATTTTTTTAATTGCAGCCCTAGACACACCAGCCTGCACAGGTCATCAGCCCTGTAAATTCCCCAGACTTCCAAATTCTTCTTTATCTATGTTGATATGTCAAAATGTAATTTCAATATAAAGTAATTTTAACGTAATTAAAAAAACTAACTAACCATCACGCCGCTTCCCCGTAGGGGTAGGCAGAGAGAATAGAGCACGACACCACTCTGTCCTTGCAAACATTCTTCGCCTCTTCCAAGTTCATGCATCTCCTCATACATACCCGCCGATTGTTTCGACTCCTAACCTGACCACTTTCAAGTATTTGACATACCTGATCGTGCCATGTTTTTCTCGGTCTTCCTCTGCTTCTTTTCCCACTAACATTTGCCTCATAAATTTGTTTTACCGTTCTTTCCTCACTCATTCGTTCTACATGTCCAAAGCATCTCAACACACCTTTCTTAATTTTATCGATAATGCTTATCTCAGCTTTGCATTCCTTCCTTATTTCACTATTCGCACATCTATCATACATCGTTTTGTCGCACATTCTTCTGAGAGATCGCATTTCGACTGCATACAGTCTACTTTCATCCTTCTTTTGCCAACTCCATGTTTCACTTCCATACATTAGAGTTGGAAGAGAGGAACCAGGACTCCGTTGTGCACTGCCATTTTAGCTTCCACTGATTGAACGTAATTAAAATGTAATTACAATTTAAAGTAAGTACTTACCCAAAATAATTGTTTATTATTTATCGAAAAAGTTAAGATAAATTTAACTATACTCCGTTATTAACACGTTCTTTCCATTGTAATTACACTACTGAATACACTATGTACTCTGCGGTAATAATAACCGGTCTAATTTTCTTTCCGACAAAGGCGAATCTTAATATTTTATCGTGCATGTAAAAGATAAATATTAAATGAAAGCCGGAAGGTTTAAAAGGACTGCCATATTAGGCTATGACTGTGCTGTTTTTTTCAAAGCACATATTCATCAAAGGAAATGCATAATTTGGATATGGAGGAGTTCCCGACAGAAATGGCACAACACGATTAGATGAACGTGCCGGACACCTCTTGCATAAAAGACGATGGAATGACAACGTTGAACGTGATATTAATTTGATGAAATAAAAATAATTCTGATCATATTATATCAGGTACTATGTGCATATATACGAGTATACGAGTACATATCGCTCACTCCGTTCAACAACGTCATATATCAAAAATCGACAATTTTCAGTTATGCGTGTTTTCGGAATGCCCAGAAAATGTACTATATCCGAGCAAAAGCGGCATATTTTTAACTTAATATTTACCCGCTACAGGACAGAAAGTGTTGCTTTTGCATTTTGAAGAAAATGTATTGTTTAATTTTTTTTTAAGTGGAGAAAAAACATTCACGTCTCACGTAAATATCTGTTGCATGGTAAAAAATTCAATAAGTGGCTTGATATTGTTTTTTAATAAATTTTATTACACTTTAAAACTTTAAAAACGATCTCTTGAAAATCAAGTTTCTTTTATATATGACGTTGTTGAAAGGAGTGAGCGATAGATAAAATTATCTTAGAACTTCCCGGCAGGGGTAGGTTAGGTTAGGTAAGAATAAACGCCACACCATCTGTCTATGTAAACAATCTTCGCCTCTTTCACATTCATGCATCTCCTCATACATACTCGCCGAACAGTTCGACTCCTGACTTAACCACTTTCAAGCATTCGACATACCTGATCATGCAAGTTTTCTCTGTTCCTTTTTCCAACTATTACACTTTCGCCTAATATATTTATTTTATCGTTCTTTCCTCACTTATTCGTTCCACATGTTCAAATCACCTCAAGACACCTCTCTTATTTTTTTCGATAGTGTGATCTCAGGAATGCATTATTTTATCCGTATTTTTCACGAAATTAAGTAAATAATGAGAACAATTTGTCGTCATTATTAACTTATATCTTGTTTATGTACTAAATCAAACACAATTTTTTTTAATCTACTAAGCTGTATTTTATTGTTAAAAAAAAAACACATAAAAATTACTATTGTGACAGTTGTTTCGCCTAGTTATGTCATTTTCAAACGAATGACACGATGAAACAATTGTCACAATATTATTTTTTATGTGTTTTTTTAACAATAAAATACAACTTAATAGACTCAAAAAAATCTGTGTTTGATTTGACATTTAACGCAAAAATTAAAATAGAGTTCTACAAATTAAACGCCGATTAAAAATATAAATTTTATCTAATCTTTGTTTTCAATATTTGAATGCTTCTGTGCTAAAATAAATGTATTCATTAAAATTTGAATATTCAATGAAAATATCATGTATATTTTAACTAAATTTCCCAGATTTCGTACTGCCATTTTGAGTATCTAACAGATTTAAAAAATAAACGAAAATTCAAAAATAATGTCATATACCATATGTATACATAGAAAAGTCAACTAAATTACCAACTATGTATGATATTTATAATGCTTGCACTAGTATGGTTGTTCCACGTTTGTTCTCGCCAATTTGGTGGCGTCCAAATAATATCCTCCTCATTTGGCTGGCCAAGAGGATATTCAATAAAGATGGAATGATAAAGTTAATAAAAAATAATTGGTATTCATGTCTTGTGAGCGGTATGCATGATTAGCAGTCGCCGGTGAGCAAGCGCAGTGTTGCCTGATCAGACGGTGCTCACTTCAAAACGAACATTCGACGTGCTCATACCTACGTGGGAATACGCAGGAAAGGTGTGCATCGGGCAACATTAATGACGGATAAAAAATAATAAAAATATTCTATGATTTTAGGACGCGTTCTTAAGCATCAACACACCTAATAATCCAAAATATTTTTTTCTTATTTTTCCCCCCATATCCAAAAACCTTTTTTATAGTGCATATTCAAATCAATCAATTTTTAAAAGCTACTTGTCACTCGCGAAAAAAATATATGGAAATTTGAGCTTTGAGAATTTGTAGGTATTTTAAGGGCCTACATTTTATCTTTTTTTTAAAATAACATAGTTAAATGTGGATATAAGAGACCTGGGCATAAATGAAACCCCTTTAAATTTTATCCCTTTTAAATGAAAGCATGGATATAAGAGAGATCTCCATATAAGAGAAAAATGTCCCTGTCCCTTGGGCTCTCTCTTATCCAGGTTCAACTGTTCAACAAAAAATGCGTTTTCGTAATAAAAATAAATATAAATGAAAATAGTTTAAATAAAGATTTAGAGTAATATATATTACATATATTAAAATGATGTAGCGCCATAGTGCCATAGTTTTATCGCGATATTTACCTCAAATACATATATTTGAATAAAATAAATATAACATATTTAAGTATTTCAGTTTTATCATGATAATAACCATAAGGTTAATAACATAAAAAAGCTCGTTGATTAGTTCAGTGATAGAACTAGAAACCTTTTGCTTGGCATAAAATATTTTAACATCGCGTATCATAAATGTTTAGTTTATAATAATTCAATGAGTTAATTCGTGAATTCCTTATTGTAACAGCAATGTGACAGGGAGCTAGTATTTTTAATTCCATTGATATTTAATTGATTAACAACGGTGAATATCAACCCATATTTAATATGAATAAACAATTTAACACATATATCGAGTTCGATTCTGTAAAATTACTTAAATTGCTGACAATTTAAAATGAAATGCTAAGGATTTAATGCTTCTCCGGAGTCATTTTCAGCAATAATTGAGCAAGTCTGTAAGAGCATTTTTGTTACGTAAATAGAATTCTAACTATTTTAATGATTAAAAAAAGTATAACCCCCTAACCCACTTAAAGGCTGTTTACTTATAAAATGTAAGGAATTGGAGATAATTAAAAATAATAACGGGTGCGAACCTTGTTGGCATTCTACATATACAGGACATTTTAAATTCTGCACTTCAAGGAAAGGTTAGACTTTTCTTTTATTATATATTGAATTGGAATCAACTTTGTGGGTTGGCATAATGATTTAAATATAAAAATGACACACTTGTATTAGACCATTTTTGATTTTGTTAATGTAAACACTAGACTAAGTTTCGAGACTACATATATTTGTTTTTATCAACATTTGAAAATACATACTTTTCGTCGCTATCCAAAAAAAACTAACGCAGGGTTAGGAAAAGTGAACAATCGCCACACTAATCTGTCTTTGCATACATTATTCTTCTCGTGCACGTTCGTGCATCTCGTCGTACATACCCACCGATTATTTTTACTCCTGACATGACCGCTTTCAAGTATTTGACATACCTGATACTATGCATAAACGCAATTAAAGATATTATGTCAGATATAAATAAAAAATGACCGTTTTTGTGGCATTTCGCACATGAATATAATTATTATTTAAGATTATATTACGTAAATTTCATATTATAAAATTTTTATCGCAATTTAATGAAAAAAAACAATATTTTAAAGAAAATTAAAAATGTTAATCTTAATGATACACAAATTTGAATTCTAAACTATGGCCATAAGTAACGGGGTTTGGGCTTAATTTAATTTCCATTTTAATTTATATTAGGTCTGTAAGGGTTGAATGCAAATGTAAGGTATGATATTTAGCGCTAGAATGGTTTGTAAAAAAAAATACTTCGTGAGCTAAAAAATGTTTTGCAGAATAAATTCTTGAGCATTGAATATGTAAGTTAACATTTCTGTATTTGGATCCAGATTCCAAATTCAGATACAGGTGACATTCTTTCTATATAAATTTAAATTTGTAAACGAATTGAGATTTATGCCTGGATATTCTTATGCTTTATATGCGCGGTGTGTTGCCAGCTCCGCGCATACAAAACTGGGTATGCCCATCATTGTCCAGTGCAGTCCGTGCCATACTTGACTGTCTTCTGCCAACTGACTTGAAGATTGTAATCACGTTGCCTGTGTATTATTTATTTTGGTATGGCATGTGTGTACATGCTAATCAGGGATTTAGACTATTCGCTTGCTTTCATGAAATACGGCAGTTTTCAATTTTGTAGTCGTCAGTTTTGTAAACCTAGATGATAGATGGTACTAGCTGTAGACTAAATCCAGATTTTCGATTTTGTAGTCGTTACTGTTAGACAAAAATAGATTAAAGATAGTACTAGCAGTGGACTAAATCTAGATTTTCAAGTTTGTAGTCGTTAGGGTTAGACTAAAACTAGATTATATATATTACTAGCTGTAGATTGAATATTAGTTTTCAATTTTGTAGTCGTTAGGGGTAAACTAAAACTTGACTATAGATAGTACTAGCTGTACACTTAATATAGATTTTCGAGACTCTAACTCTTTTTCTATCGAATTAAGTTTATTTTAAAACTTGAAGGAAATTTAATTCTCCACAATATTAGCGATTAAATATTTTTTCTTTAACATCAACAGATTTTGAATTTGACTTGAAAAAGGGAGGTGATGTTCGAATATAACCATAGAGGTTATAATTTAGATTGTGTCATATTTCGTATTTTTATTTTGTGTTTTATAAACAAAATACAAGAAAAACAAACATATTATAACACTGACAACTAATTACACACATTGAATATCAGCACATGAACATAGGTAATTATTCTATAAAACCATTAAAGATTTTTAATGTACCATTAATTTTAATTTATCTAAAATTGATATCAAAATGACATTGTACATCACGTATAACTTGCAACTAATGACGAATAGATTGCCAGTAGGTATGTATCCATAACAACTAGTATTCCGATGTTTAATTCATTAATGATATCTACATCTTGTATTTATTACAGCAATCAGAACCTTATCGAATTGGCGAATAATTGGTAACTATAGCTTATGCAAAACAAACACTTCCTTATACGAAAATTCCTCTAGCATACAAGTACTCATATATGGCCATCTTAATGTAGGTAGGTAGATACACATTATGTATGTGCATACATACATAGATCATACGTGCATGCTCACTTATTATATAGGTGCATTAATGTGTTTAGCTAAAGATTTTCTATCTATCATGAATTGTATACTTAAATAATATTTTTTCACCTTTTTAGTGGATCTGTAGCAGCTATTCTAAGCATTATTTTTTGTACTATAATCGATCAAAAAGTCATTTTGGCATACTTGTCAAATAAGAATATTTAAAGTTTATTTGATATATTCTCGTTTACACCCACAATATTTTTCAACCAAACAAAACTGTATTTAAAAAAACGTCAAAGATTTGCATTCTTTTAGTTGTTTGATTAATATACAATTTATTATTGTTACGTAATGACAAAATTGCAAAAATACTTGTATATTTTATGATGACGTGATGAAAAAAACGAGAACACGACCAAGGAATTGTATGGAGAGAAGTATGAATATAAAGTTCATCCTTCAACGTCCTAAGGACACAACTCTAAAATTTAGACTGATGAGGAATGCATCGATACACGTGTCACAATAGATTTAAAAAAATAATTACCAATATTTTTTTTATTAGAAATGAATAGATATTACCAAAAAGCGACTGCCGAATGAATTAATGAAGTTATAAAGTATTCATCTATTCATTTTTCATTTAAGTTTTCTTAGTAAATACCACTATTTCTTAAAATCTATTGTGACACGTGTTTCAATGCATTTCGCATAATTTTTAAACGCCGAAATAAAAATGATGAGGAATGCACCTAAACACGTGTCACAATAGATTTAAGGAAATAGTGGAATTTTATACGTAAAACTTAAATTGAAAATAGATAGATTTTACCACAAAGTGACTGCCGAATCAATTCATGAAATTATTTATCTGTTGTTATTTCATTTAATTTTTTTAATATTTCAGACGTTTTAATATTGAAGAAAATACATATATCCACAGTAAAAAAATACACATAAGTATGTATATACTTTTAGCTTCACATTTACAGAGACCCACACATCACATTTATTCTATTATGGAATGATGATGTGCAATTTCTACAAAACACCGCCATGTCAGTGCTTAGATTAAGTTCTATGCAACATCACCATCGATTGCATTAACCATTACGAATACACGACTAGAGTACATAATCCTATGTAATAATATAATATTTAAACACAGATCACACATTGTTTGTATAGAAACAATGTAGTCAACCTCCACTCGCCTTTGCGTATGTTAAGCATTAAAAGATGAATATATTTAATTTGATATTTAATGTCCGCCTTCGTAGTGTAATGGTCAGCACGCTCTGCTGCCGTACTGGAGGTCCCGGGTTCGATTCCCAGCGGGGTTCAAATAAATAAAAGTGATTTTTTCACTCTAATATATGTTCAATATTACCCTGGACTGGTACCTGAAGCGAAGGGCTGATCACCTTTCCTTCATGTGTTAACTAACGATCAAGATAACACTGAGTTTATATTATGCAGTGCCCTATGCACCATTGGGTGCGGATAGGGGTTTGAAGGTATTTATCTCACTAGAACGGTTATGATCAGTCCTACGCTTCAGATACCAGTCCGGTTATATTGAATAAATATTAGTGTAAAAAATCACGTATATTTATTTAACGTCCCCCCCCCCAGGGAATCGTACCCGGGACCTCAAGTACGGTAGCCAAGGGTGCTGACCATTACACTACGGAGGCGGACAAAAATATTTGGTAAATAAATATTGGAGATATATATATGTAGTGTAAATTCGGATTTAGCCCAAAACAAAGTTGAAGAAGTACGAGCGTATTATCTTTGAATCCCACTGCAGTATGAGGTAATGCATCCAAGGTACCAATAAACCGCGCATAACATCTTGGAATCTAGAGAAGTCTGGTAGATTTATGGGCTCGCGATTGATTGATGAAGATGAATCCAGGACAAAGTCGTTACGTTGATATGTTTAATGAATTATCGTAATCTATAGATCAACACCTACCTACTGATCGGATGTCACAACTAACAATACATGTACTTTGATTTATTCAGTACCTACTTATATATACGATAAAATCACCTTTTTTTCAAATTTTATAAAACGAAAAATATTTTTGTTTTTGTTATTTAAAAAATACTTCAATTTACTATTTCTGTGAGCCTAAGCAGCTCATTATTAGAAATACGTATCAAATTGTGGTAGAGCGTGTTCGAACCGAGAAACTCTGACTCAAGAGTCCGCGACACTAACCACGGGACCAAAACCCGACATCACCCTTTTGATCATGCAATGACGAGTAATATAAAAGGTAATATAGAAGTGTGGGTATTTAGAGGGCGTAAGACCTGTTATTGGTTGGTTCAAGTGATCACTTAATACGCTTTGTAACGTACATCGTTCTGCTCATGCTAGAACTTCCATATCACTTTAACTCGTGGAACGTTAAAACATTGAAAATTTACCAAAAACTAATTACATCATAGTCACGAGGTATTTTTGTAGTGTAAACAACTGAAACCTTGTTCTTAACATTGGTAAGAGTTCTTTCGAAAGATTTTCAACTATTAGAATAAACCTACAAATTAAATTTTATAAAATTAAACAACTTTGTTTTAACTACTTTTTTTATTATAAGTACACCTACCTACCGGTTTCGACAAGAACCTTGTCATCAGCAGGGTTTATTAAATTCTAAAACATTAAAATACTCATAAAATGTGCCACAAAGTATCTGCGAAAAACATTCAAGAAATAAAAATTAAATATTTAGAGATTGGTATTCATTATTTAGAATTACCTAACGTCCAAGTGCCTCTGAAATCTAGCTACGGCTTATGCAACACTGGGTATGATGTTCCTTCTTAGACTCCAACTCAATAGATTTATAGCCCATTTCTTAATTGTGAGTCGGTTTACTTTTTATGATTAAAGTTATTATAATTTGATCTTATTCATGAGTGAAAAATTCTAGACATAAGCATTTGATATCTCGTTAAAGACATAAGTTTATTTTGTACTTATTTTTGAGGTTGTTTAAATGAAGAATATTTGCAGTAAGTTTAAAATTTTTACATGTACTAAAATTTACTGAGATAATTTTGTATAACAACCCTTCGGGGATTAAATCCAGTATGTTATTTTGATTGGAGTTTCTATTGGGAAAATAATATTAATGGTTTTAAGGTTCTTCAAATTATTTATCATATTTTTGTACCAGCTAGCAATAGAAAGATGGACAATTATAACTTCATATTATATCATTCGACAGTTACGGTGTAATAAAACAATAACTATATTTTTATTTAATTATTTAAATCTCTAGCTCAGAGGTGGACAAATCTCTTTATATTCTCAGGGTGTTAAAGCGTGGATCATCAACTGCACACAATCATATATTTACTTAAGGAGACAACATTCTTATCAAATGAAACAATTCAAATTAATTACAAAATGTTTTATTCACATTTGACAGGTTAGGAAAATTTCTAAATGAGCAAACAAGAAATATAAAATAAATACTACATTTACAGACAAATAGTACCAGACGTAAGTATCTAATTGATTGTATCGGTTGTCTATATTTTCTTTGACTAAAATGGAACGACTGTACCTAAGTATTTTTAGTTTTGTGATGTAGTCATACTTTCAAAAAAAGTCACGTAAGCGATCTTCAGCGTGCTCGGTACAGAAAGTTACAACCGTCGATGATTATTATAAGACAATCTGAACAAGGAAGTCCCTTTCGATAAGGTGGTAACAGCTGATCACGTGAATTGTTGATTGTGAATTAAAATATAGAGTAATATTCTTCGACTATTACAACGGTCAAAATGAAACATGTAAGAGACAAAGATACGTGAACAAATATCTATAATTGTAATACTTAGATGGATACATGGTAGCCTTATTTGAATAGAAGTCACGAATAAGACAATCCTTGTTCGACCGAAAGTACACAGCTTGTAAGTGATGTACTTACTGCCCACATTTTATCATATTATTATACTTGAAGGACACCAACTAACAAACATCCATTTAATTTTATAATAACCTATGCCACAATAATGCACGTCTCAGATGTACAAAAAAAGCAGAACTAAATGCAACTTAACTGGCTATTTACAAAATATAATGAGAATTTGAAAGTCAAGATATATTGCACATAATCCTATAATGATAATTGTGCATGCACGTTTCTCGTTGCGTGGGTGCATCGGGATCCTAATCGAGCTCAACCACAAAACTGCCGCAAATGTGTGTAATTTGCGTGATATTACCTCCCGGTTACAGTTGACTGGATAATTGACAACTGGAGCTGATTGAAGTAGGTTTATGTTGAGTTAGACAGATTTAATGGTGACTGGTGACCTTGTCGAAGCTGACATCCTCTCTCTGGGTCTTATGAATGCCAGAGGAGTCGCAATCTGGAATAGTCACGAACTTCGGCATAGTATTATCTTATTTGACAGATGAATAATGTTCAATACTAATTCAATAATAACACGACGTAATGTATTATGATATACTTTGGCATATTCTCACAGTTATTAAAGTCACAAAAAATATTTAAAAAAAAAACTTTCAAATACTTTAAATATAATCATAATATAAATATAAATAAATGTCAATATCTACCCGGTACGTAATTGCTTTAAAAAAAAAACGTTCCGGATGACATACAAGGCATTTCGTAAAAAAAATCAAGATATAAATTTCTTAATCCATTACATGTAACATGATTTAATTGTTTTTTTTTTTCAAATCTACTAATGATAATGATTTAACTACAAAATATTCTTAAAATTCAGTATTAATTATACATAAAATAAATATTTACTGATTTGTTATTTTCGACAATTTTTTCTTGATATATGTGAACTATATGTAAGTTACCTTCTATGTTATTTTACTAACGGTATTTACTTACGTACATGAAGCACCCTGGAGGTAGTATTTTACGAAAATGGCGCTATATAAATTATCCAAATTTGTTATCATTATAACATAGGTATTCCATAACCGTCATTTTTATTAAAGGATATATGTATAATATTCTTTTAAAAAATTACAAGACAAACATAAAAGTAAGTACTTCCTGAAATATTGTGAAGCCAATATCTGAAGCGAAACGCGAAGCATCACATTTTAAAAATACACACAACTTATGTAAAAAATAGGTCCAGTATAGAAAAAAATAATAATTAAGCACTTACGTGAGTTTTTGATTGCGTAGGCCAGTGCACTGCAACTTCAATATGCTTCCTAGAAAAAAAAACGAATGTTATATAAAAAAACATTAATAATATAAACCCGCAAATGACAGGTCATAAGCCTTGTAAATGCCCAGACTTCTATGTTCTTCTTCATCTTCATCAATAAAAAAATATTGATATTAACAACTCCTAAGAGGAGCAAATCGAAAATTTGTGAACCAAAATTTTTGTACACTCAAAATACTGTGAATAAATTTGGTTTATAATGATCTCTTCGGACTCCAATAGTTTAATATAATCATAAATACGTTGAAACGATCAATCGGGTCGTAAATAGTAATATTTTATTGTACCAAGATTCATATAGAGATACATGTTTATAATAAAAGTAATAGCGGAGGCGTGACATTTCAAGACACGCTGCATAATCTGATTGATGCATTTTTTGGCATTGTGCAACCAGTTTGCAGGCGTTATTATCTCGTTATTGTTTATATGAGCGATGGTAGTGCAAAGGGGCGGTTTTTCATCTCAGTTTTGTACCGTTTAATAAATCTTTTTAACAAATCCCAAATTAAAAAAAAAATGTTTAGTTAATTTATTTATAGTCTATTATTATTTTAAATTTTACTTTTACTTACCACAATTTCTAAAATCTGTTGTAACTCGTATTTCGATGGATTCCGTATGTTTTTCAAATACCAACAATAAGCCCAATATTAATTATCTTTATTATTGAAGTTATCAAAGTATTTTTCAAAATTTTATAAAATAAAACTTTGTTTGTACCGTGTTATTTCGCAATCGTTAAAAAGAGTGTTCAGTGTATAGTTGTTCGACGCTTTTTAAATTTTACTCGGTGATATCACTTGTTCGATGTTTTGTTGCATTCAGAATCATTTTCAAACAAATGTTGCGGAATGCATCAAAATACGTGTCACAATAGATTTTAAGAAATAACGGTATTTACCAAGAAAAAATTAAATTAAAAATGGTTAGATATTACCACAAAGTGACTGACAAATCCATTAATGTCATTGTTTTTATTTATTTTAGAAGTGCAGTATGAACACGCAATCAATGCCTTAATATATGGAAATATTGAACTTGAAAAATATGGAAGTATGGGCATTTATAGGGCTTATAACCGTCATAGGTTGGTTTAAGAGGTCACTTTACACACGTGTAACATTCACCAATTCTACCCATGATTGACAACCGCACTATTCAAATTATTGTAACTTCTAGATATATTGATTAAACTCGATACAGAGTTACACTGTGAATGTTACAAGTGTGTAAAATACGCCCTGTAAAGGCCCAGAATTCCATATCCTTCTTCATCTATGTTGAGATATCAAAAAATAATGCAAAAAATAACTCCTATGTGGATATAATCCAGATTTGTTAACAAGTATGGGGACACACTCAAAGTGTTGTATATAACTTATATGTTAATTTAAAAGAATTGTAAATAATGTCATGTTAAATACTAATTAGAAAACGTGCCTTTGGAGTGATGCAGGATATTGGCGCACGAATTAAGCGCCATATTTGATAGTCCTGTGGCAATAATAGATATTATGATTTCTTAATCCTCCATAAATCCCCATTTATAAAGTGCACACTGTTCGCTAACGACACGATCTGCGAAAATTATTTCATCTGCAGACTAAACAAAATACAAGCATATTGAAATGTCAAAATACTAATCCTGATCAAACTGAATTTCTTACATCGAGAAAATTTACATAGTTTATACTTTATCAAGAAGGTAGATTCAGCTTGTTCATTAGATATGATTTTAATACAGTGGAACCTCTCATAACGAGCATAATTCGTTCCAGAAACATACTCATTAAGCGAAACATGTTTTGTTTTGGCTGGCGCGGAAGTCCCGGCTTACAAATGAATGTCGTAAAAAACCGACTTGCCCTTTCTCTGTAACTCGTTATGCGAAATTTAAACTAGTTAAGGGAGCAGCTTTTTCACCTTTTTTGCTCGTTATGCGAATTACTCGTTATGAGAGGTTCCACCGTATTTGATTCTGGACTGCTTATTAAACTATGTGACAGAATAATACTCGAATTCACAAAACTTATTCAATATTTGTACCTAACTAAACAAAATACTCTGTAGGTACATGTTGTTTAGTACACAAAATAAATAAATAAAATTAAAAATGCAATAATACAATACATGAAAATGGTTTAATAAAAACAACCTTATCATCATAGTAATATAAATCTAACAAACTAACCGTCACGCCCTTTCCACGCAGGAGTTGGCAGAGAGAATAGAACTGCACGCCAATCTATCTTATTCATGCATCCTATTCATGTTTCAATATTTTTACACATATCGCTCACTCCTTTCAAGAACGACATAAATAAAAAAAACTTGATTTTTCAGGAGAACGTTTTTAAAGTTAAAAAATATAATCCAATGTATTAAAAATAAATATCAAGTCACTTACTGAACTTTTTACTGTGCAACAGAACTTTTTAGTTAAAACCTGAAGGTTTTTTCTCAATTTGAAAAATATTTAGGATATTTTAAAAAAATTATACAATACCTTTTCTTCAAAATGCAAAAACAATACTTTCTGCCCTGAAGCGGGTAAATATTAAGTTAAAAATATGCCGCTTTTGCTGGGATAGAGTACATTTTCTGGGCATTCCGAAAACATGCACAACTGAAAATTGACGATTTTTGATTTATGACGTTCTTGAAAGGAGTGAGCGATATGTCAAATTATTAAGGAGTTAAAAAAATAAGACTTTCTATGTTTACGTCTAATATTCTGTTATTTTTTGTGACCGCTAATACTTTGAGTAAAGAAATGCAATTAAACAATGAGTAAATCTAAATATTTTACAGCTACTGACTTGCCATTGAGCATAAATTAACCGCAAGCCGTTATTACTTGCGTTATGGTCATATAATGAGAATTTCTTTACGGTGCGGAAATAATGCAAACTACATACAAATTAACAACACAAAATAATATTTTGTGTTTTTTCGTGAAATGATTACTATTTTCACTAAAGCGCATAAACTTTTAACATTAATACGTTATTTTTTGACATCTTATCATAGATGAAGAAGAATATGGAAGTCTGGGCATTTACAGGGCTTACGGCCGTCATAGGCTGGTCTAAGTGATCAGTTTACACGCGTATAACATTCACCAATTCTACCCATGATTGACAACCACACGACTCAAATCCTTAGAACTTCTATATGTATATTGTTCGAAACATAGTGTTTGAATTCCCTAGAATTTCACTAGAGACATCCATGTGTGAGGTGTAGAAGCTTTTTAATTTGTAGTATAAAAAAATAATCCAAAATGGAGATTACCTAGGTTTGTGAACAAGTTTAGTGAACAGGGTTGCAAATAAGAATCCATACTTATGTTTCAATAATTAAAAAAGGTATATGTTTGTATAAGTCTTCCATTTAAATAAAATAATTTAGAGGAATGTAAATAAGTTAAAGAGTCGTATACTTTTATTATGATAATTAAAATGGTATTACTACGACTAATAGATATTTCTCGCTCATGGCAATTATGCACTTTATTGACTGCCAATGAGTTGCATTTACGCATTAATAAAGAATGCAACAATCGTACTACCCGTACCTGTTCTTATATCTCGGATTGATATGCACTACGCAAATTGCATTGCCAATAAATGCAAGTAATGATTTCATTTACATTCGAAAGCCATAATGTATTCATATTGATGGGAATATTATTGACATTTTTAAATAATAGGCATAAATTAAACGTAGTCATGACGAGGAAACAGTCAAAAGTCAGACCTTTAATCAAGGCTATTATTATAATATAATATTGTTTTTCACCTTTGAAATTTCTTGTCAGTTACGCTTTTTAACGCTACAAACTCATCATTTACCGTAGACTTTGAAAGTCTGAAAAAAAATAATCCAGAAAGATGTATGTAGTACAAATGAGTGAATTAAACTTTATCCTTCTTCCAGCTGTATTGCAATTGAATACATTGAAATTGCAAATATTAATTTAACGTTAAAATTGACAGTTATGCAGGTTTATATCTAAAAAGAATAAAAAAATCGTTTTATTTTTTTTGTTAGATATAACAATTATATAAAATATTGTGTTCTTCTTCTTCTACTTCTTTTTATAAATCCTCAGGATCTATTTGTGCCTCCGTCTGTCGCTCTTGGGATGTTGACTCCCAGCTATCTTTCCATCTTTTTGGAAGTCTGACTGGTGGTCTGCGTCCTTCAGGGTTTCCTTGAAAATCGATACGTGGAAGTCTGTCCTCAGACATTCTGATTATATGTTCAATATTGTAATATATTATAACATAATTAATTTTTTTAACATAACAAACTTTTTTTTAAATTTTATTTTTCAGAATTTCTTTGTATTAATTTTCATTGTGTAAGTTTTGCCTTTCTCTCGTGCAATAAATTAACGTTAGTTATTCGGAATGCGTATATTTCGTGAGCATATTTATTTAAACTAATTAAAAATACTTCGATACGAGTGTTGTTGAGTAGGATTTAGAGATAATCGTATTGACGGGTGAAAGAGGGCGTCATAAACAACAACGATGAATGATCTTTGTGTACTTTATTAAAAATAAATTAATACGATTTCTCATACTACAGGTTAACAAGTTGTCGGTTATAGTGAAATACAGTGGGACCTCTCATAACGAGAATAATTCGTTACAGAATCTTACTCCTTTTGTGAAACGATCATTTAGAGAAACAATTTTTCTCATATGAATCTGTGTAAAATACGATTTTGAAATATTGAAATCAGTTTAACATTAAAATTTTGAAATTAGTTTATGCAAATGAAATAACATACCTACTTATAAATTGTTGAGTGAAAACAACATTCTTATCAATTGATACATGTGATTTCGATGCGTAATAATAATATTTTAAAAACCAGTTTATTATTTAAGATTTTATGATGAAAAATAATATTTTTACTAATCTAGAGATATTGGTTTTTGCATATGTATAATATTGTCCGCCTCCGTAGCGTAATGGTCAGCACGCTCAGCTACCGTTCTGGAGGTCCCGGGTTCGATTCCCAGGGGGGTCAAATAAATATTAGTGATTTTTTCACTGTAATATTTATTCAATATTACCCTGGACTGGTACCTGAAGCGGAGCGCTGATCACCTTTCCTTCATGTGTAAACGATCAAGATAACACTGCGTTTATATGACGCAGTGCCCTATGCACCATTGGGGTGCGGATAAGGTTTTTTTTTGTTTTTTGTTTTTTTTTGTATAAAAATTTGATAAAAAATGTGACACAGCATAGTCATTAAATAAATGAGTTGTCTGCAATCTGCTATTTCCTCCTCTCCCACTAAACTCCTCCATAACTACTTGCTGTAAAACACAATCCAACTCTTATAAGTTGTTCGATGGTTTGCTCTTAACTATCCTCATGAATATCGTTGCCAGAGACATAATTTTTACAAAAACGCCTTTCTGTGAATTTTTTTCACTATTTGTTTTGATCTCTATGCGAATTACTCGATATGTGAAGAGCTCGTTATGAAAGGTTCCACTGTACTTTAACAAGTACTTGTATTTTAGATACCTGTAAGAACGTAAGGTTTTTAATTCATTAATTTTGCTCGGCACTCGGAATATCCCTGGTTCGTGTCTTGTTTAGGTCAAGATAACGTTCAACTTTGTATATATTTTTTTGGTTCCAGAGATATTTTTTATTAAAAATGATTGGTTGGTTACTAATTTTTAAAAAAAATATTGAGCCGAGAAATTAAATAAAAGATACCGATATATAGGTATGTGTGGATACCATGTAAACTACCTACCTTATAGAGAGATAAATAATATTCTTTTGGTGATAATAAAACCTTTTTTATAGGTATTTTTTATTTCATTACGTTTAACTAATAAATAAATGTAATAA